>NC_089762.1:1052475-1172475 GCF_040412425.1 Macrobrachium rosenbergii
CGCAACGATATTATAAAAGTTCCAATAACAATATTACTTATAAAAGTTCTAATAATTCTTTATCGGCATTTTCTAGAAGGCAAATGGTTAAAATAATTCTTGATCTGCATTTTCTTGAATGCAAATCAAGTTTTAATAATTCTTTATTTGCATTTTCTAGAATGCAAATCAAGTTCTAATAACTCTTTATTTGCAAAGTTATAATAATTGTTTATTTGCATTTTCTAGAAAGCAAATCAAGTTCTAATGATTCTTTATTTGCATTTTCTTGAAAGCAAACCAAGTTCTAATGATTCTTTATTTGCATTTTCTAGAAAGCAAATAAAGTTCTAACGATTCTTTATTTGCATTCTCTAGAAAGCAAATCAAGTTCTAATAATTCATTTGCATTCTCTAGAAGCAAATAAAGTTCTAATAATTCTTTATTTGCATTTTCTAGAAAGCAAATCAAGTTCTAATAATTCTTTATTTGCATTTTCTAGAAAGCAAATAAAGTTCTAACAATTATTTATTTGCATTTTCTAGAAAGCAAACAAAGTTCTAATAATTCTTTATTTGCATTCTCTAGAAAGCAAATAAAGTTCTAACAATTCTTTATTTGCATTCTCTAGAAAGCAAATAAAGTTCTAACAATTCTTTATTTGCATTCTCTAGAAAGCAAACAAAGTTCTAAAAACTCTTTATTTGCATTTTCTAGAATGCAAATAAAGAATCTTCCTCGTCCGGATGCTCCCGAAATCACACGGACGCCGCATGGCGCATTAGGCAAGCCACTGCACGGGACTCCTGAACGTGCAGCCGTTCTTACGCGAATTCGTTCTCGTTCAGTGGCCGCAGGGAAAGGAAAACGGAACGGCACTTCCCCCTTAGTGCGTTCATTGAGTCATGTGTCAGCTTCCCCCGAAGGTCAATCATAGACCAAAGGTCATCGTCCGCAGGGCAATAATAGGTGAGAGGTCGCTTGTCTGGTCCGGAGATCACATCCTGTAATGTATACAAACTCGGTCTCTTGGCTTATCGATTCATTAGCAGTCAATCAATCAATATATATATAATTATATATATAAAAAGATATATTATATATATACATATATATATATATATATATATATATATATATATATATATATATATATATATATATATATATATGGAAATGAACACGTGGGAACGTGTTTCACAGAAATAAATTTCTGACTCACCACGGGACCGAACCCCTGTCTTTCGAGTGAGAGTCCAGGGCACTAGTAATTCGGACACAAAGGTCATAAAAGGAGTTGGAACCTCAGTACTTGCGTACCTGAGGTTTTTCCCGGGCAGGCGACGAAGGCCTAACATACCAGCGAATTTTAGCAAACTCCCCAACACATCACCGCTCGAATTGCTAACATTTCATTCGACTTACCCCTTTCACTGTGAGATGTGTTGGAAATGAACACATGGAAATGAACATAGTGGAATGAAATGTTAGCAATTCGAGCGCTGATGGGTCGGGGAGTTGGGTAAAATTCGCTGGTATGTTAGGCCTTAGTCGTCTGCCCGGGAAAAACCTTAGGTACGTAAGTACTTAGGTTCCAACTCCTTTTATGACCTTTGTGTCCGAATTGCTAGCGCCCTGGACTCTCACTTGTAAGACCGGGGTTCGGTTCCTTGGTGAGTCAGAAATTTATATATATATATATATATATAAATTATATATATATATATATATATATATATATATATATATATATATATATATATATATATATATATAAATTATATATATATACAAGCAATTAAATTTTAGTTAATTTTAAAAAAACATAGGCACTGATGGTTCCATTAAAATGGAACCATCAGCATTACATCCAACTTATTTCAGGAACTCAAGGAAGTAACGTCACTGCATTGTATCACACAATACATCTGTTGGAGTAAAAACCAAAATATTTTCGATGGCAAAGAAATCATAATTTTGTGAAAAAACCAAATATCTTCGAAGGCAAGAAATCATAATTTTACAAGACAGCATTAAAAATATGTTCCTGGTTAGTCATATTCGTAACAGTTAAAACTCAGTAATAGCAATGAACAGAGATACCTGTACCAACAAAACGGAGCCAGATACAGTCTACCGAATATTCTCGAGGAGAAAGGGACCTATCGCTCAATGACCTCCAAGAGCAAATTCATTCACTCCTGCTTACACGACGCATGCAATCGGTCGTCCGTAGTGCAGGCAATATCCGTACGGTGAATATCCTCCTCTTTGTCAAGAAAGTTAGGCGTTTTCTTTCTGGCAACCCTAGGTGCGACCACACTTGCCACATAATTGCCATGTGCTTGAAGCACTGCTAAGGCTAGCAGAAGACCAATGGGTTCTTCAAGTGTGAATCCATCCACCCGTCCGTGCTCAGGAGTCGAACCTGGGACGGGTAGCTTTTGTAAGCAAGGATGCTACCAATTGCACCGAAAGGCCAAAGGCCAACACACACACACATATATATACATATATATATATATATATATATATATATATATATATATATATATATATATATATATATATATATATATATATATATGTGTGTGTGTGTGTGTATTTGTATAAGTATATGTATATGTATATATATACATATATATACTGTATATATATACATATGTATATGCATATACATAAACTCGTATATATATATATATATATATATATATTTTTTTTTTTTTTTTTTTTTTTAGCAGCAGCAGTCAGAACGGGCATCATAGTGCTTCATGTAGCGTAGGCAAGATAAAAATCAGATAAAGATGGGGAATGAAAAAGCATGAAACGAATGGGACAAGAAGTGCTCCGCAAGATGCACATATTATCTGACCGTAAAGTCAAATCACAAACACTTCAAAGTGCGACTGAAGCACTTAAACCAGAAGGACTGCAGACTAGCAAACCAAAACTCAACACCACCACAACACCTTCGGACAATTTCCTTGGGAGGAACCACAAAAAGGAAGGATCCCCATTAGATGATGATTCCTTCAGGCGCCTGTTGCGCTGATGTCTGTGAAGCATCGAGAAGAGGCATCAATAAATGATTAAGTTCTTTTCTACAAGAACTGCGGGAGGAATGGGGTCAAATTCAAGGTTTCCAATAGGAGGATGAGTGGATATATTCAAGGTTTCCAACAGGAGGATAAATGTCTAAATTCAAGGTTTCCAATAGGAGGATAAGTGTCTAAATTCAAGGTTTCCAACATGAGGATGAGTGGATAAATTAAAGGTTTCCAATATGAGGATAAGTATCTAAATTCAAGGCTTCCAATATGAGGATAAGTGTCTAAATTCAAGGTTCCCAATAGGAGGTTAAGTATCTAAATTCAGGTTTCCAACATGAGGATGAGTGTCTAAATTCAAGGTCTCCAATTGGAGGACAAGGGTCTAAATTTAAGGTTTCCAACAGGAAGACGTGTCTAAAATTGAAGTTTTCCAATTTGAGAATAATTGTCTAAATTCAAGGATTCCAACAGGAAGATAAGTGTCTAAATTCAAGGTTTCCAATAGGAAGAAAGTGTCTAAATTCAAGGTTTCCAATAGCATGAAGCAGCGTTTCAGCCTCTTTTTACAACCGAGAGCGTCGATATCAGGTAGAAGAGCTGTAACGCTTCTAGAGTAAAAAAAAATTGAATATCTGTTGTTCAAGAAAAGTTACTTCTCGGTAAAGCGAGTAGCACGCACGGCTTTATGGGGGTGCAGGCACTAAAGGAAGTTCCCTGTTGAAAGCTTCATAAAAATAGACAAGCAGGATACCTTCCTTGCGATTGTCCGAATTCTAATTACCACTGTTGGAAAATGGAAGATGACAGCAACATTCTGATCAATCCGATCTATAAAAAGAAAATTGATTCCGGAGACATTCAGATATGAAAACAGTGTAATGGCAGATTGCAACAACCATATCATCATCTTAGTAGACACATGGAGCCATACTAACAATATCTAGTTTTTTGGTAGATTAAAATGTTTTTTAAGTTCTGTGATCAAGTTGGGAGTCGACTGTCTAAATATTCAAAAGTATAGAGGCCAGATTACTATTTTAAATGAGTATACTTTCGACCTTATTACACATGAAGTGAGTTATACTGATGAGTAAGTTACAATGCATAAATGCAATGCCTCGATTAAGGGTACCACTCATTTCATGTTATACGAATGACTGACTCAATTCTATAACCTAGCGTTATCATAACCCAAATTTGGCAGACTGAAGAATGACGTCACACCACTACGGTCATCTTCTCTCGAAAAAAACAGTATTTCCATGAATTATTTATCATAAAGGAATATACCTTCAAATATTTTTTGTTCTCGTACAACATTTATGCAAATACACATGTCTGCAAGTACTTTCACTTCTTGAAAGAAAAAAGTTTTTTTCATGACATGTTCAACAAACTTAGAAAAGTAACTTGAATTAAAAACATCCTCTGCATAAGCTCTCGAAAGAGGCCACATACCCTCCTCATCCCGGCACTCGAAACTGGAGTCACAATAAGAAAGATCAACGATGCCTACAATACACAATATCCTAAATTGTCTCATTTGTACTGAAATAAACATTTTGGTAAACGACCCTATAATAATAATAATAATAATAATAATAATAATAATAATAATAATAATAATAATATGCAAGATAATTAATAAACACTGAGCAACATGAAATAAGAAAATGCACAAACAGGAAGGATTAGATCACGGATGACGTCAAATACTCTGGAAGGTTTTGGCAGAAGGTAGGGAAGGGGAAGGGGGGGAAGGGGAGGAAGGGGAGGGGAGGGGAGGGGAGGGGGGAAGGGGAAGGGAAGGAGAGGGGAAGGCAACGGTAAGATCCTGGAAGAGGAGGAGGAGGAGTGAATGGTTCAAGGATGGGAAACAGAGAGAGGGAGGAGGAGAGAGAGAGAGAGAGAGAGAGAGAGAGAGAGAGAGAGAGAGAGAGAGAGCTGGAAATTTAATGGGAACGAAGGACTTCCTTCTATAAATAATTCGCGACCTAGTTTTTACCCGACGAGAAGAGGGGAACAAAGGCAGACGTACAAGAAGATCCCGGCGGAGCCGCGAGAGAGATTCCAGATAATTTCGGCGCGAGTAAAAAAGGAAGGTTCGAAAACTCGCCCTAAAAATGGAGCGGTTTGTCGTTGCGTGTGAAAACTCAGAAAGACTTAACTGCTGAAGTATTTCAGCGAATACTAATTATTAGATATATAAATCACAGCTCACACATGTTTAGCTTTAAAAATATACGTGATGATTATTATTATAACTGTGGTCTTGATTATATATATATATATATATATATATATATATATATATATATATATATATATATATATATATATATATATATATACATATATGTATGTATGTATGTATGTATGAAAAGCAACAAATAACTTTAATGAATAAATAGACAATTAACACTGAAAAAATAAAGGCTTTGTATGTTTAAACACAACTCATTTTGACTCCCGTGAATTTACACGCTACCTTCGAGACTCAGTGTAAGCAATGTACCTTCCCACTCATTCTGCTTTTACCTCCTAATTGCAAGCAAAGTCATTCTCTATTCTCAAACTCGGTTTGAGAGTTACAAATAAGAAATGCGACTCCCACCTCCAAATGACGCCCAACCTTGAAAAAGACAAGCCATTACTTAGTTCACACATCCTTGAAGTCATTCTCGATAATGAGATGTTCTGCGGAGTTTTCGTAATGACAGAGTCATGGCCTTCGAGGGGAACTAATGGTAATGAGCAAATTTCGCGGAGTGTTTAAACCAAACTGCTGCCGCAGATTCACAATCACAAAATTAGGAGCAGCGCCTATGATGCTTTATGGGCAAGGAATACAGGCTCTCTCTCTCTCTCTCTCTCTCTCTCTCTCTCTCTCTCTCTCTCTCTCTCTCTCTCTCTCTCTCGCAGTTTAAACCTAACGTAATCTGACCCTTCCTTCCTAAAAGTCAACCCCTATAACTGTCTGACTGTCATAGGGGATTATGCAAATTAAGACATATATCTTCTGTTTTCTTTAAAAAGTGAGTAGGGGAAGCACTTCTTTCCTTTACTCCCAATGCCAGCACTTAGTTTTTAAGAATCATGTAAAAAATAAGAGTGATAACCAAGTAAAGAATATAAAATAAACTTCTAATGAACCGACATTATCACTCGATATCAACAGTCCATAATGCAACTGCTTTTGAGTATACTCCTGTACTGCATTTATAGACAGCATCAATAAAGTATTTCTTACCTCTTGGCTTCATTTCTATGTGTTTTCTCCCAAACCAGGCCTATAAATATGCACCAAAGATACTGTGTTGTTATCGTGGGCTTTCGCAGTCAGCCAGAGAACCCCTGGTACGCAGTCTTGAAGTGCTGGTTCATCGGGAGGTAAAGGAAGAACAATCAAGAAGAAAATAACGATGTTTCTACCTCCTCCGATTCCCCATATCCTATTCAGGTATATTTCATATTGATCCTGTCTACCTGATACCACCCCGGCACATTAATCGCTCATATGCAAGGATGACCAAAGCTCTTTTGCCAGATCACATTCACAAGATGCTCTTCACTAAATCAGGCAAAACTAAGATGTGACTGGTCCAAACTCATGCTGTAACTGGATATGGAAGGATTTAAAATGGAAGCAGTATAGGAATTGAACTGAATAGTTTAGGCCAAAGGCCAAGCATTGGGAAGGAAACTGAGAGTAGGTAGGTTTGAAAGGTGTAACAGGAGGAAAACCTCGCAGTTGCACTATGGAATATTTGTTAAGAGAGGGGTGGATGGCGAGATTGAGGAGATCATATGAATGGAGGTACAGTAAAAGGAGTGAAAGGGGTTGCAGCTAGGGGCCGAAGGGACGCTGCAAAGAACCTTTAGTAATGCCCACAGTACACCTCATGAGGTACACTTGCGGCACTAACCCCCTACGGGGGGAAGCAGTATAGGCTAAATGGAAATATCTAGAAGTTAAGTTAAGTATATCTTAGTTTAACCAGACCACTGAGCTGATTAACAGCTCTCCTAGGGCTGGCCCGAAGGATTAGATTTACTTTTACGTGGCTAAGAACCAATTGGTTACCTAGCAACGGGACCTACAGCTTATTGTGGAATCCGAACCACATTATAGCGAGAAATAAATTTCTATCACCAGAAACAAATTCCTCTTGTTCTTCACTGGCCGGTCGGAGATTCGAACTCGCGACCAACAGAGTGGAAGCTGAGAACGGAACCCGTTCACCCAGCGAGGAACTTCAATAGAAGTACAACAAATCTAAGATACTTATTGCCATCTCATATTGGACTTTGTCCTTCTTAACTGTACTAACCAGCTGCGTAAGATAAAAAAGCCTTACAAATCCCTAACAACTTGCAACCATACTTCTAACGCGGCACCTTTTAGTCCCTGTTATTTCTCTCACAAATCATCTATTCCTTCTGTCCGGTTTTTGTGTATGTTGTTATTAATATTTTTCTTAGTTTTCTTTCTTCTTTTTTAACTCCAGGTGCTGACGAAAGTTTCATACAGGTACCTTGCAAGTTAGTTTATTTTTCACAAATATCTCACCCTAACCTATTTCTAATGTTACTGATCAGTTTAAAAGTCACACTTTTCAATACTTTTTACCACCTAAGGAACTGGTCTCCAGAAATCAACAGCGTGTCGAAAGTACTGTATAAGGTCTTTTAACCTTTATTTTTTTAAGTTCTCTGATTTTGTCGGAAACTGATAAGTAGGTAGCCCGAGAAATCATGAGTATTGCCCTGGATATGTTTGCCCTTGGTTCATTTTGCAAAGTGTTAAGTCAATTCAGAGGTCAGTTTTATTTTCTGAAATTTTAATTGTAGGATGGTGATTATTGCTACAAAGTATCTGTTATCTTGATTAATTTTTCTGAAGCCAATTTTTGTCATCATTATACTTTCTCCTATTCTGTTGAAATTTCGTAGTTCTTAGGGGTTGATAATATATTTCTTTAACTTGATTTTTTCCCAGATTACAAGTACATTGTAAGGTAACATTTTAGTTTTTTCGAGTGTGATGATATTTAGGTTTGATGATATTTTTCCATGACAATTTTTACCGTGGTTTATTTTAAAGACTACAAGTAAATTTCACGAGCAGTTTTTTTTTTATTTAAATAACCATTAATGGGCAAACTACTGATGGATTTAAGATGGTGAAATTACATTAAGTCCCACACAATAGTTATAATGAAATTTACGTCGAGGAGACCATCAGATCCATCCTACAAAGAATAACAGAGCAAAAACTATAGGTAGGATATGGATCAAAGAACTCGAGGATTTTCGTACCTACCAGGGATACTGGCCATACCATGAACTGGAGAGAGGCCGAGCTGTTTTTCAAAGCTAATTGCCCCGGCGAAAGGAAGATTCTGGAATCCGCCATTATCAGTCAAACTGAGAATATGAATCTGTCGGGAGGACACTGGAACTCGGACTTCCCGAAAGAGTTAATCTCAAGATTCACCCGCCCCATTCCCAAGCAAGAGATTCAGCTGATACGCCCACCATGCTGCCCCAAAATGGAAAACTGCAGTATCTGCAAAACTTCCGAAATTGAGATATGCCACCTACTGGGCTCGTGAAACAATAATACACAAATTACTGCAGTTTCAGAATGATTTTTCAATGCTCTATTTAGGGGGGTCCCGTTTGCAGTATCTGCAAAATCAGTAGTAAGGCAAGTAAAGGGAAAACTGCAGTATCTACCATTTTTCTCAGTTTTGTATTTTTGCAGATACCGCAGTCTTCTATTTTAGGGCAGCATACTCGGCACATGTGGAAGACAACGAGGATATATATATATATATATATATATATATATATATATATATATATATATATATATATATATATATATATATATATATATATATATATATATATAAAAACGAAAGACTGATCCTTTTCATCACAGGACAACCGCCACTTTCAATTCCAGCAACGTCTTTATTCCACAATGCATATTTCATATAAATATGCTTAAATCACTTACCAACTGCCCACTTTCACCAGTGACCAATCGAAATACACGATTTGATCCTGTTACCAGCGTTTCTATGGGCCTTTAAAAAAAAAAAAAAAAAAAAATATATATATATATATATATATATATATATATATATATATATATATATATATATACTGTATATGTGTGTATACATAATAACATATATATGTGTGTGTCAGGATACATACATACATACACACACACGCACACATATAATATATATATATATATATATATATATATATATATATATATATATATATATATATATATATATATATATATATATATATATATATATATATATATATATATATATATATATATATATATTGAAACACAATATTCAGTGCAATCATCGCTAGCCTTTACATTAATTCAATATACAAATTGGCGTTGAATAACCATTGTAAGGATATATCCCTCAACACTGCAATCCGGCAAATCAGCGAAGTAATTAATCTGATGCGAAACCAGCATCGTGTGGCGCATGCAGTGAAATACGTATTTCCTGTCACTGATGGAAACACAAACGTTAAATTATAAGGATTAAAAGAATTCTAAATATATGACGATTCATCTGCGATTATTCTCTCTCTCTCTCTCTCTCTTCGCCTGTCTCAATTCTGCGTGTGTGTCATCACGAAAAGACCAGCTTATTCTGGTGCATGAAAAGTTTCGCCGGGGCCAACAGATAACCACTATCGCACTGCACGAGTGTACACAAATCAAGCGGCCAGCGATTAAAAAAAAAAAAGATGTTGAGCTTCAAAATCGACAGCAATAACAGCACAAGCATTCAACAGTAACAAATGGATACAGCGGAGCTTTCTCTCTCTCTCTCAGCCTAGAATGACCAAATGATTCGGCAGCGGCATCGTGTGCAAACATCGCTGGATCGTCCATCCGGGCGTTTTGTTGCTTTCTATGCATTTATTTGCCTACTTATTTCCGCTACTTTGTTCGTTCCTTTCCCCCAGTTTTAGGGTGAGAAATGCAGCTAGGATGGATGTACGGAGGTCGTCGTTGTTCACTTTGGCAACTGTAGTCAATTTCACTAGACTGGAAACCATGTGACGCCCGCTGTACTCAGCTTTATAACTATACTGTACCTATGCCGTATCGTAGATAAGGAATCTTGACGAATGACCTTGCAAACGTTAACACGAAAAGACAGGTGTACTGCAATCGATACAGGATTTCTTTATTAGAACCTGATTATAGTTATCCATACTTTTTCCCTTGTAATCAGTTCTTTTACTTCAGCAAAAATAGAAGAAATTTACCAATACAGCTAAATCTGTAACCACGCACATTTCTCAGTATCTTTCAGCCTGTTCCCATATTCCTTTTCTTAATTAAGTTAAGGTTTGTTATGACAACAATCAAATTATTATTATACCTCACTCGTGCATTTTCCATATAAAGAAAAGTCTTTTATGCGAAAACAAGTTTGAAACATCCAGTTAAATTTGGAATGATGGCTTCCACAAACATTCCAACGACAATACAGCTGCAATTCATGAAAACATAAATATGTACCAGAGAGAGAGAGAGAGAGAGAGAGAGAGAGAGAGAGAGAGAGTCGTAATCTCAAATCATAAGTGGCAGCTGTTCACTTATTCTTTTTCTGTGTACAACAGACTCTTGCTAAAGAGAAGGAAACTTTCTGTCTTTTCATCCGAGAAGCTATCTAAGAAAGTTAGCGAGCTCAATTGTCCGTTTCTCCTGAATGGGCACAGTTTCTTTCAGATTATGATGACGTCTTCGACAAACAGGCAGGGAAGACCTTCGGAGTTTGCCAGTGTGACAAGTATAATTAGCGAGAACGATTACAACTAATGTTTTAAAAGTTAACATTATACATAATCGCTCGTGGAATTGGAAAACAGAATTTAGGCCAAAGTCCAAGAGCTGGGACCTGTGAGGTCATTCGGCGCTGAGAGGGAAACTGACTGACTGTACGAGGGTATAAAAGGTGTGACGGGAAGAAAACCTCGCACTTGCACTACGAAACAATTTTTAGGAGAGGGTGGAGAGACTGATGGAATAAAGGGAATACGAACGGAGGCACAGAAAAAAAGGAACGAAAGTGGTTGCAGCTAGGGGCCGAAGGGACGCTGCAAAAGAACCTTAAGTAATGCCTACAGCGCACCACGTGAGGTGCACTGACGGCATTAACCAACTGCGGGGCATAATCGCTCTTAAACAATGAATACTTGAAGTACCTTTTCAGCGAATTGAAGAGAATATCTGGCCGTATCTTCAAGGCGAGCAATAAAGCTTCGCAGAGAAAAGCGACTGAGCCTTGGGAAAAGACGATATCGAGTGACGGGATCCTCTCTGGTTTTGTCATTTGATATTCATGCGCTGTCGGACGGAGCTGTGCATCTCGGGTTCCTTTCTTTCTTTGTTAGCCTGATTAAAACCGTGCGTATAGCCTTAAATGCTAGAGCGTGTAAACAAAAGGACAGTCACTTTATATATATATATATATATATATATATATATATATATATATATATATATATATATATATAAATTTATCATTCATTTTTACATATGATGTTTTATTAAGCAAGAAATTCACTTTATTCTTGAGAATAAATTATGCCACTCAAATAGAATTATACATAGGTTAGGTGTATCTTCAATGTCCAGGGTTCGAAACTATGGCGTTTTGGAACAGTAAGGCGTGCGGTGGTTTACCACTCGGCCATCAATGTATGTATGTATATTATATATATATACAGTATATATATATATATATATATATATATATACATATATATATATATATATATACATATATATATATATATATGCTTATATATATATATATATATATATATATATATATATATATATATATATATATATATATATATATATATACTGCATATATATATATATATATATATATATATATATATATATATATATATATATATATATATATATATATATATACATATACGTGAGTGTGTATGTGTTTACAAGTTCTGAACAGAAGAAGAGAGGAAAAGATTCCTATAAACAAGATGCGGCAACGTCGCCAGAGTACCACCATGCCATCACAACGATTATCACGCATTTCAAGAGCCCATCTACAGTCATCCAATCGTCCTGTGAGGGCTGGATGGTGGTCAGACCCGAACGCTTGGGTTGCCACATCTCCAAGAAAAGGTATTGAAAAGCCATTCCTGTCCCCACTAATACCCGCTGGGAATCATACCCCCATAAGTCGGAAAAAGACCTTTCGAGACAATCTCCCTCAGAAGTCACCCTGTGAAGAGGCTATTTAGCATTTTCCACAATGCCTGCCCCACGTCTCCACTGTATTCCCAGTCGTGAGTTGAGAGATGTCATGACTTAGAACTAGAATCGTTTCACAATATCTCGTCCTTAATAACTCCTGTTCTGAATACTTGATATAAAAAATCATATATATATATATATATATATATATATATATATATATATATATATATATTATATATATATATATACCGGTATGTATATAGATACATATATATGTGTGTGTGTTAGTGCGTACGTACGCTTGTGTTAATATATATATCAATATATAAATACATATATATATTTATATATTATATACATTAATATACTGTACATATACATATACTGTACATACACACACACATATATATATATATATATATAGAGAGAGAGAGAGAGAGAGAGAGAGAGAGAGAGAGAGAGAGAGAGAGAGAGAGCTGGCGAGGATATGTTTTGTTTTTGCCATGTAAGCGCCACGTGCGTTGTTATTGCTGTGAATTGTGCGGGCATCGGCTTTGGCCACTTGACAGCCCGTAAAAAGACCTGTACTCTGTTGCGTCCACTCAGTGTTTGACAACTTCATGCATAAACAATTCTTGCCTTCAATACACAACATAAAATGTAATGGATAATTCTCTTCTTCTTTTTATTGATATTTGAGACACAAAGCACAGATTGGGCTAAAAACTAACCGCAAAACTTCCTAAAGAACAAATTCTTTATCGCTCGTTAATCAGAGCAGCAGGTTACTAAATAGCCGTCCTTGACCCCAGACGGGCGATCGTAGATGTGGCCTAGCTTAAGCCACGTTTCTCTTTCTTGTAACTGAACAATAATACTAAACAATAATAATTTGAAAAGTGTATTTTTATCACTAATTAATTACTTCTCGAGGAATCTTATCAACAGCTTCCTTTTTCTCAAAACACATTCCTACGAAATAACACGAAAATGGCGCTCATCCCACTTCGACCTTCACCGTAAAATGGACGGACTACAGTTCTCGTGATCTGGACCAATCACTCAATCTATCTGAACAAATGTTGACGATGCAATATGAAACAATGATAATGTAATCGAGCGGCACTTCGTCTTTGCTGACACAACTCCGGCTTTCATAACGATTCAATACTTGTTTAGATAAGGATACCTGTTTGGGGAAGTCCACGCCCATTATATGGTACCCGTCTTTGTCTAATTTATGTATTTATAACATTAAACGGGATTCTATTACTATATAAACTTATTTTATAACAATACTAGCAAGAATACTGATAAAAGATGATCACAGCGGAGATGCAAGCAGTTTTATATTTCATTTGAAAGGAAAACGAGTCGTATTATAAGCCTACCATAAGTCTCAGCAAGATAATGTATGCGTGTTCACGGCTTTCTGGCCAGAAAGATGTTTACCTTGGGAGAGGAATGCACAGGCTTTCGAACACTAACTATAATGTGTTTTAAGATGGCTAACAAAAAAGAAAGTGAGGTTCACTGAAATGAAGACTACGCGAACCAGGTGATTCTGAACAGCACACCGACTGCAAGTGGGAGATATTCTTGCTCCGAGGTTGAGCGAAACTCTTTTCTTAAACGAATTGTTATAACCGTAGCCAACTGGACAAAGCTATTTGGAGTTGTTACTGATCTTCCCATTCCTTTTAAGGTCGTGATTTATCATCATTATCTTCACGGGAAGAAATCTCTCTTGTCCTACAGATCCAGAGATACATAAATGCCTATAAATAATCAACCTCTGTCTCCGTTCACCAACGCTTACGCGATTGGTTTAAAAATGTAAAAAATGTAAACCTAGTAGAACTGTTATGGAACACTGGTAAAATACAAGTTTTAAGAAGGTGTGGTGTTTAGAACAAGTTTCAAAGGAGCACAATCAAAAAACGCTCGACTGTCCGGTGTGAGAAGTCAAAACTGATGAGATTACAAGCAAACTTTGCAGAAAAGGGAGGAAAATCGGTCTGAAGATATTTAACAAAAAGTGAAATAGGGAACAAGGATTCAACTCCTTTTCCCAAAAGAATAACAATAAAAATATAGCAGCAGGTTAATACAAAATTTTGAAAACTAAATCTAGTTTTAACGGTAGGTAAGTATGAAACTGGGCTTCAAAGCAATACTTTCATGAATTGATAACATGATTTTAATAGCATGATTTACATAGGCGCATCTCCTTTGCGGAGCGTAATCGCCTGGAGAGTCTGTTTCTCAATCTCTGAGACCTGAGCCATCTCAGGCTCAGCAGTTAAGCCACATGATGGCCATAGAAACGATGTTCTCAAATCTTGGATACTTCGGACGCTGGCAACAAAATATTTAAACGACGGACATTTTGAGGTAGCTATTATAAAAGCTTTGTTTAGCACAGTCTTGCGAGAAAAAAAAAAAAGGTTTTCACCGTGAAATAGAAAAATCAGTCCATGATGTATTTCTGGAAATGGAAAAATATATAAGAATTTTCTTATGTCTAAGAAAGTGACACTTAGACAATATAAGTACTCGCTGACCACTAGAAAAATCTTCACAGAAGCTACTGAAGAGCTCTGAAGACATGTCTTAGAAAGCAAAAGAATACGACAGTGATTTAAAAAAAAAAAAAAAAATTATATTTATATATATACATACATACATACATATATATATATATATATATATATATATATATATATATATATATATATATATATATAATGCTGGGATTTACCTATTTTCCTTTCAATACAAAAATTATGGACCAGTTTTGATGACATTCTCAGACATCTAAAGAATTCGGCCACTTGTCTTACGAAAGTAAAAACGTGATACGGAGGAAATGATAATTATACATAAGGAAATAAGATCAATATATAAGGCAATAAGATCAAAATAACGACCGCTGAAGTATCTCAAATGATAAATAAAAAAAACCTGATGTATATCAGAAAAAAAATAGCATAATAATGATTAACAGGATATTATTAAGGATAAGGAGGTGAGCAGGATGTGATTAAATACTTAAAATGAATGTAAGCTAAAAGGAGTTCACGCAAAAACCTTATAATTAAAGGAACACTTCTTCGTCCAAGAAAAGTACGGGAAATACAGTAGTAATGATGTGCTTTTTCAGCATAAAATTAACCATCAAATGACCAAGTTCAAAAGAACAACCTGATTGTTTCAGAGGAAAAATTCAACAGACAATCCTCAGTTGACAATACCGTTTGAGTAAGCAAAAAGCTACTTTTTTTCTCCCGTCTTCCATTTTCCCTACTACCAGCTGTGGCACGCAACAACTAGCTAACAACCAGGTACTTCATTTTTTTAGGTCAACAGAGGTATACAGTTTTAGAGACACGTTGCCAGTAGTGCCTTTGTCGCCAGAGAGAGAGAGAGAGAGAGAGAGAGAGAGAGAGAGAGAGAGAGAGAGAGAGAGAGAGAGAGAGAGAATTTTCAGGTAATGAATTACAGAACAACAAAAGAAGTTTTAACTTTTCTAAAAGCACAACCAAAATATTTTCATTCTACAAACACCCTAGAGAGAGAGAGAGAGAGAGAGAGAGAGAGAGAGAGAGAGAGAGAGAGAATTTTCAAGTGATGAATTACAGAACAACAAAAGGAGGCTTAACTACACTAATACTACAACTAAAATACTCTCATTATACGAACACCATAGGGGAGATAGAGAGCGAGAGAGAGGTAGGTATGCAATCGCTGTGTAAGGTAAGCGAGACTTCCAACTTCTAAAAAACTTCTTAACGAAGCCAAAACCCTACGGATGTTTACACCGAAGAGAAACAAGCAAGGGCAGGGCAGCTTCCCCAAGGAAAGGAACACCGGTGATATATTGCCGTGAGTAGCTTAAGCAAATTTCGATGTCCAACAGACGGGGCTGGCGCTGTTCCACAGACGCTACACACCCACAGAGCACAAAAAGAGACACATGGGCGTGGCAACGCAGTGTATAGGAAGGCGGAAGGCGAGAGAGCTGGCGAGCGGATGTCGGAGGTGGTAGCAGAGGGTTGCTACTGAGGGGAAAAAAAAAAAAATAATGGAAAGAGTTACGAGTTGGGGGACTGGTACATGGAAGGGCGGGGGGGGGGGGGCTTTTACAAGATCAAACGAGGGATAGAGAGACAGAGAGAGAGAGAGAGAAAAAATATGGTTGAATGACTGGTGCATCTAACTAAGTACGAAAGGAAATTGCCCAGAAAAACAGGACTGGTTCATGGGCGTTTAAAAAGATACAGTTTTTGTTAATGCATAATGAAACAGAACGTCTCTACATAGGAACCCTGTACGATCGACAGGAGGATGATGCGTATACCAAAGGAAACCTGATGAAGCAATGATGAAATGATCAGTGGCGAGGCTTTTCCCTTACAAAAAGCCTTCTATTTGTATTTTCTAAATTACCTTTCATTATGTTTTCCTCTAAATATAAAAAATGGTAGAAGTAAAGGGAAAGGAACGAAAGCAACGAGAAATAAACAATATTTTACGAGACAAAAAAAAGGGTCGACAAAACGTTTTAAAGCAACGTTTAGACATTCATGACGCAATACACAGAAAAAGGAAATATATATAACAACAGAAATTTCTAATAAACAAATCATCACCAAATAACTCGAGTCGACCTCAAGGTCGTCAGAAGAAACTCCCAACAAAATACTGAATCGATTAATAGTGCACACGCAAGATAGGGTGGAGGACTGACCAAGGTGGATTAAAAACTTCTAAAGTAGAATGAACAAAAGGATCCCCGCAGGAGGAAGCGAGATAAATGATGACAAAAAGGAACATGAATAAAATAGAATTTAGGCCAAAGGCCAAGCGCTGGAATCTATGAGGTCATTCAGCGCTGAAAGGGAAACTGACAGTAAGAAGGTTTAAAAGGTGTAACAGGAGGAAAACCTCAAAGCAGTCGCACTATGAAACAATTGTTTGAGAGGGTGGAAAACCAGACGGAAGAAAGAGAATATGAACGGAGGTAGGATAAAAGGAAAAAGAAACATGAAGCCACTAGAAACGCAGGATTAGGTTTGACGAAGATTAAAAAATGAAATCAAGTAGAATATCACATCCCCTGATGTTCCACCGGGCTGTTTTACACTGGATGCGTTTCCAGTAGCAGCTACGTCTCTACATTCATGTTTCTCTGACCACCATACTCACGATATCTCGAGGCATTTCTCGTGTGGGTATTTACCCGGTCAAACACCCTGGTTGACTGAGATTAACTGTGGAAGCGAACATCTTCTTACTAACACTTATATATTACGGAGTAATGATCTGATAAATACTCAGCATTCGTTGCCTTGACAGCATTTCACGTTAGGTTAAATACTGAGACTGGAATTAAATACTGAGATTGGATTGGAATACCTGTGGAGGATCAATAGAGAAAATCCTGAGGTAAACTTAAGCGAAAATAAATGGTCGCGTGGACGATAACTAAGTTCTTTTCCGTCTACAAAATGACTAACAACCACTAAGGATGCAAATTTAGCAACTGTTCATTTTATAAGACAATTTGCACCCACTTCTCTTTTGATATCTCTTTACTTTTCATCATTCTCTCTCTCTCTCTCTTCTCTCTCTCTCTCTCTCTCTCTCTCTCTCTCTCTCTCTGTTACGAACGCAATTTACCTTTCCACCAACTGGAAATCTATCCCCACAACTGGGTATTTAGTATGAGTCATACCCGTTCTGTTAATTTCACTAATTTATTATTAATGAAACTTCCAGTTCATTGTCACCGGCATCTAAATTTATTAATTACAATAACTGCAAAGTCCAACTTTACTTATTCCTTCGATCCAAATTAGACCACAAATACCCCCGATGGCAAATTCAGCAACTTTTTAGTATTATAAAATTCATGTCCCAAGTTGCAAACGTTTTTCCATTTCATTATTAGACATTTTATCATTCCAGGGTTTATGTATTCGTCCTCAAAAGATAACAATTATGAAAAATAGTTTCGCTTAAAGCTCAACATAATCTAGCTTAATCATTTTCAGAATATGTAATATGTAAATATTTACATATCTGCGTGATTATGCTGATGAGGGTACAAATACAGTCTTACATTTCTGCTTGTATTTTTCGATAAACGAAGGATTTCATCAGTAATTTCACCAGTTCAAGTTAATCATTGCGACATGACAGCAAACGCCATCTGAGCTCCAAGGAAAAACAATATCGACAACAATGTTTGCATCACCCTCACACACAAGCACATTATACACACACACACACACACACACACACACACATATATATATATATATATATATATATATATATATATATATATATATATATATATATATATATATATATATATATATATATATATATATATATATATATGACTTTTCATCACATCACCGTGACTCATATACAAGCATTAAGCTACAAACGTCCTTTAATATCAAATTCGCTCTACCTCGGTAACATATATGAAAATATATTATTGCCAAGGTAGAGCGAATTGGATATTAAAGGACGTTTGTAGCTTAATATATATATATATATATATATATATATATATATATATATATATATATATATATATGTGTGTGTGTGTGTGTGTGAATTCTAAAAGTATTGATCTTGCCATTTCTCTTAGTGCGTTTTGTATTATAAGAACCTTGAATTTTAAAATGAAAAATTTTCAGTGAAGCTCTACTTTTACACATTTTTCGACTCTTAACAGAGAACGAAGTTTTACCGCTAATCCTTTTTGCCATCAAGGATTCTAAGAATTCAGGTATGTAAGCTTACTTACGTCAACATCAGACACAAGGTATTCCTACAGTGAAAAATGTACTTATCCCCACTGAAAATAATGCAATGGAATGTCTCCCTACAGGAAAATAAACCTATCCCCATGAAAAATATGCATCGAAGAATGTTTAACGTGTGCCTGAAATTCTAAAAACTAGCCGGTCATTCTTACAAGAACTAGATGGATGAGTTGTCCTTTCATACCGATGACAGGTGGGGATAGAGGTTCCTTCCGTCACCATCTCGACTGATTGGTTTCCCATTATCTTTTTAAAAGATGTTTTGGATTAGTTTACCTTCAACCGAGTGCATTTTATCGTTCTCCACTTAACAAGTGTCTTACCAAATGCATATAAATTAAATACCGCAGTACTGTGCTTGTTCGAAATATATGTAAGAGCAGATCGTAAAAATTCAAAAGCAAACATCCATCGCTCTTCTGCGGTTGCTGAAAAGTATTTCAAAATTCAGGCTTTCAACATAAATATTTCTTCGCTGACAACCGTAATGTTGATGAGAAACGACAGTTACCTGTATGCGAATAGTTGTCTAACACCATAATTAATAAATATTTGTGTCCTCTTTCGGATCCTTTTCCCTGGAACCTTGTTTCGTACGCTAATGGAATTTTTCCTGGTGCTGTATAAATGTAAGCACGAACAACAACAACAATAATAATAATAATATGGAAGGCGTCCCTCTTTTCAGGTAGTGTTTTTAAAATCGGCTGATGTTTCAACGGGATTTAGCTTGTAGGGAGTCTTCTCTATTCTTAATATATTCTTCTCGCCTGCAGGTAGGTGGTATCATAAGACATTCAGCTTTTGTTGTTAAGTTTACTCCTGCGCCTCGACGCACAGTAGGTGGTGAAATTTTTTAATAATAATAATAATAATAATAATAATAATAATAATAATAATAATAAGAAGAAGAAGAAGAAGAAGAAGAAGAAGAAGAAGAAGAAGAAGAAGAAGAAGAAAATTAAGTACTGTACATAATGGTGAAATGTAATAAAACACAACTGTCAGAATGGAAAACTATACAGATGGGAGCTTTCGAGAATTCCCGGTGGCCCCATCTTCAACCAAAAATAATCCCATCTTCAATTTCAGGTTGACGAAGAGAGTTACACAGGCTTCTCTGTTCTGACCGTTGTATTATATTACAGTGTACAACTGTGGCTTTTATTTCTGCAGTCAGTATTGACGCTGCTGTGAAGCATTTGTGCAACCACTATGACTTTAAGTCCATCAATCTTCCTTACCGTTTAAGTCCCTGAGTCCAAGCCCAGATGCCTAGTGCGGTGTTCAAAATCGAGTTTTGAATTCGCAGTTTTATGAACTCTAGTTATTATGCTCGTTTGCATAGATTTCACGGAATTTACTCGTACAAACCAGTTTACCTTTTATTTGGGCGTTGCTCTGTGCTGTCATGCTGATAACAATCCGTTTATTTTGGGGTGATTTTTCATACATTTATATTCCGTGTTTCTATAATATTTAGTTAAAAAAACTTACTCAAGAGAAAATACACAACACACGCATATACATATACCTATATATCTATATTTATAATATATATATATATATATATATATATATATATATATATATATATATATATATATATATATATATATTTATATATATATTATATATATATATATATATTATTTACACAGATATATAGGTATATGTATATATATACTATTTATAAATAATTTATACAATGGGTGTGCACACAATTTTCCATCTTTTTTTTCTACTACATAATTTTGAAACTACAAATATCATATAAAATCACCTTATATATATGTGTGTGTGTTTGTGTGCGCGCGCGCATTCATCTAAAGTTACAAGCTGCACCTTGTAACTGTTATCCTACCAAGAGTTCCTTCCAAATTACTCGTCCCCAAAAAATTTTGGTTTTTGTTTTTTCAAAGCTCTGAATAGCTTCCCTTATCCTCACATAACTCTTTCCCAGACTGTCTACCAGAATCCCCACTGAACTAAGAAAGCGTATAAGAGGAATGAGGGGCCAGACTTCTGGTCAATTTCTAAGCCTAACTCGACCAGCTATAACCTACAGATGTGTCACTCTGACGTAATTCGAGGTCACTATCCGAAACGTACCCTCCCCACTGCTCTGGCGACCGCGAGGACCTCGCTGGCGACCACAGCTTGAAGGCGGATCAATTCGCTAACAACTGGATCTGAACACGGCATTACAGAACGCCTGTTAACACCCTCAAATGGTGCATTCATTACCGCAACCGCAGGGCTTCCCCCAATTAATGATAGACCGTTTTACACAAATGTGCAACACTTTACATTAAATCATACATAATCGCTGCCGATGTTTCGAGGAGCTATGATCTCTTACTGAACGGAAAATTTAACAGGTAAGCCAGAAGGCTAGATCTGGAGAAGACTACCATTATTGGAAGCTCTCTCTCTCTCTCATTTATATTAGGTTTGCGGGGTGTTGGTAATTATATTCAGTAAATATTGTGCGTGCCATTGTCAAATGTAGAAAGGTAAAAACCGACTATTTCTTCCACGTGAAAACAGCTGGTTTTACATAACCATTTTTCACCGGCTTTTCCCGACATAAAGCAAATGCTTACAAAATTTCACGGTAAAAATCTTTTTTCTGCAATGACAAAAACTGCTACTTCCGTTCCCTTCTGTACTCTTAATTCGGCAGCTGTGAAAATAATTTCCCCCTATCTCTCAGTTTGTGCAACTGCAAGCACGTGGCCGGGGGATTTTCTTTCTATTTCAGTTTTATATAATGAAAACTCCTTAGACAATTTCTTGGCAAGACTGCAGATATCGGAAGACATTATGAACAGCATCAATCAAAATTTTGAAAGTATGTAAACTCCAATTTCCCTCCTTTATCGCCCCTCAGTAATTGATGCAAAACATTAAACTTTTTTCCTTCTAAACTGGTGTGCATTAACGATCCGTTGCTTTGCCTCGTAACACAAATGGCCATAGCTCAAGCGGGCAATTTAAGGTCCGAATGGTTCCCCCGCTGAAAATGATTCAGCTTTCCAATTCCTTTTATTTCTTTACTTTCATGCCGTTTCAAAAGGATTGCCAACGCCGCCTCTCTCTCTCTCTCTCTCTCTCTCTCTCTCTCTCTCTCTCTCTCTCTCTCTCTCTCTCTCTCTCTCTCATTTTCAAAACGTTTGCGCCACTTGACCTTCAAAAGGAGATATTTGGTTTTAATTCATTTGAAAAACCTCTACAAGAGAGAGAGAGAGAGAGAGAGAGAGAGAGAGAGAGAGAGAGAGAGAGAGAGAGAGAGAGAGAGAGAGAGAGACTCGGCGCTCAGTCTGTGTGTGAATACTCTCCACGGTGCATTTTTTGGAAGTATTTTTATGCATCGCAGTGTAAACAAAACTCGATCCAATATCCTCTTTCCCCGCGCCCCCACCCACCCACCCACCCACCCACGCCGTCTTCCTCTTACAAAACCCCCGCGCATTTTGTGGCCTTATATTTGCAGGCACTCAATAATCCGCCACATCGTTCAGGCCACGACACTGATAATATATCGCTTTTGTAATTTCAGGTTATATTTACTCGATAACTTCGTCTATAATTTTCAACTTTCATGTAAAGTCTTGCGGAAGGTTCATTCGACTTTCCTTTAAATTCTCCCATACATCTTGGTCTAGTTTTCTTCCTCCTCCTTATCATTCCTCAGTACAATCAATTCCTTTGTTTCCATTCACATCGATTTCATCTCTCCCTATTCCCCCCAACCCCTCCTCAATATATATTCCTTTTCTATCTCAGTTCCCCTCGTATTTTTTTTTTTTGTCTTAATTTGCCACTTCTCCATGTCTGCAGCTCCCCCTCCCTCTTTTTTCACTTCTCTTGTCTTTCCTTCCAAGCCCCTCATTCGAAAACCTTACTGCTTCCCCTATTCTCCTCCTTCGTCCACGCGCCCTGATTCGACGCCACCTCAGATGGGAGGGCTTGGCATTGACTTCTCTCGGTTCCACTCCTCCTTCCTTTCCCCTTCGACCGTCGCCTTAAAGAAACAAACCGCATCGGTTAAAGCCATACGACCAAAGTAGCAGACAGGCATACCAAGAAGCAACAGCAGGATCTTTTCGTCTCTTTTCTTCCTTCAGGGTATACCAGAGAGGGAAAGAACCCACCCCCTCCCCTTTGTTTTGGGAGGTGGGTGGATGGGGAGGGGTCCTTTCCTTGTTACGATCCGTGTTCACGGAAATCTTTTTCAAAATTATGACCACCTCCTTTTTAATAATCTATTTTTCTCTCCACGACCTAGCCTTCGAAGTATACTTCAATTCGTAATGAAGGTTCGATCCAGTTATTCTATTTTATTTTATAACAATAACTTCACGTTCTATTTCAAACTCGAAATCTCGGCATGAATATATTTTGTGCTGCTAGTTCATACAATCTTTCCGAGTTTAATAGTTTCAAAGAGTCTGCGAAGCTCAGGGGTCTTCTTTTAATGTTCCTCTTCCTGATACCTGCCATTCTGAGTTTTAAGAGAATGATATCTGAACAATACTGCCCATTTTTCCTCGGTTGCACTGACGATTTCCTGGAATACGGAATTTCGCTAAGAAACAAAATCATTTCTGAAAATCCATTAAGAGCACGAACCCTCCGAACTGACTTGACTTCAGCCTACATTCTTTGGTTACCAGGAAGGCATTGTTTCTAAACTTCGCCAAATTAGGTCCTTAACCTCGTCCGAACTTTTTCAAGTGATCGGCCCCAGAGAATTGCTTACATACGTTTTTAGCGACCCCAGACGTAGTCTGGTGTTCAAGGCTGTTTGTTGTAATACATGATGGGTGACTTTAAAAACATAAAAACAAGATATTACTGAACACAGACGACACAGCACTGCAGTTATACGCTCTTCTACGATTTGAAATTCAGACTTTCTGGTATGCGAATGTCATGCGGTGTTCCCAATCCATATCTAACTGTGGACAGGTGATACTGCACTCAGTGATTCTGAATATTTGACGATACCTGTGCTGCCTTCAGCTGCATGCTTTCTTTTTTCCGCGGCACCTGAAATCACCATCTATCCCTTTCGGAACACTTGGTGTTGCTTGTAATTTTTCCCATGCCTAAAGACGGTAACATAATTATGACCAAGTGCTGTAGATCATTACATTTTGGGATTACTGTTTCCAATCAATAAAAGCTCGGAATGGTGGTGTTCTTTTCCTAACAACTGTAATTATGATTTGTGGCAACGTAAGAGATACCCTGTTCAGCCATCTTTCAATACTTATATTCTAATAAAAGCAAGCAAAAGTGCGCCGAGGTGTCTTCGGCGCAATCTAGTCTTCTATACAGCGTATAATCAAGGCCACCGAGAATAGATTGATCTTTCAGGGGTCTCGGTATATGCTGCAAGAGCCGCGGCCCATGAAACTTTAACCACGGCCCGGTGGTTGCCTGTCCTATATCGCTGCCAGACGCAAGATTATGGCTATATCGCTGCCAGACGCAAGATTATGGCTATATCGCTGCCAGACGCAAGATTATGGCTATATCGCTGCCAGACGCAAGATTATGGCTATATCGCTGCCAGACGCAAGGTTATGGCTAACTTTAACCTTAAATAAAATAAAAACTACTGAGGCTAGAGGGCTGCAATTTGGTATGTTTGAATGTTGGAAGGTGGATGATCAACATACCAATTTGCAGCCCTCTAGCCTCAGTTTTTAAGATCTGTGGGTGGATGGAAAAAATGCGGACACAAAAAGTGCGGACGGACAGACAAATACGGCACAATAGTTTTCTTTTACAGAAAACTCTTTTTCACTTCTCTGTATTTTTTTTTTAAATCATACAATATTATATTTTGCTTTCTTAATTTTTTTTTATCTACTTATTAGTTAATTAATTTATTTTGTTATTTTCATCTATATATTTACTCCATCTAAATTTACTTTGTTTATCTCCTTTTTCAACGTAACTCTTTCTGTTCTTTGGAAAGTTGCTTCTCGGGGTATGAGTGCGTGCTCATGCTGAATAATACTACTACTACTAATAATAATCATGATAGCCTACTCCCAATCTGATTTACCATATTTCCACCCATCTTACTGCCTACTAAACACTCTAATTTGCTCGAGCTTAATATAGTATCTATTTCCCAGTCTCGGCACGTTCACAGTATTATTTTCTTGTATTCCAATAAGAATCCTGCTTTAATTAATCGAAAAAGTCGAAATTTCATTTTAATTGCCGAAGTAACGGACCATTCCAGAGGCCCAACCATCGAAGGAGTAGAAACGTACTTCTCACTTGAATCGCGTCTTCTCTACGCAGTTCAGTATATTCAACGTTACGTTTTAATTCACCTTAATAGCATCCCAAAATAACAGGTTTTGTTGCCAGGACACACCATTAGGGAAGTGTTTCCCCGATTCACGCTTCCTCGAAGTCCCATCCTCGAAGTCCCAATTAGAAAATGGCGTGATATATACTCCGACACCCAACAAAGAGACGCCGATTCGTGCTTTGACACGCTATTTAGCAATGCGGTCCTCCTCTCAGTCGCTTGTGCCCACACGATTCAATAAGAAAGAGAGAGAGAGAGAGAGAGAGAGAGAGAGAGAGAGAGAGAGAGAGAGAGAGAGAGAGAAACTGTAAAACATCTAACTGCCTCAAGCTTACCTCAAGCTACAAGGGATTCTCAACCACGGGAGGATCATCTACAACAAACGACTCGAAAACCAATCAATCATTTTGAAGACGTCCCTGAAAGTCACACTTACGGGGCATCGCTAATTACAAATTTATGGAAGCATAGGGAAAAAAAAAGCACGTTAAAACGAAGAAGTAGGGATGACCGTCTCTGGGGATATTTCAGGACACTAATATTCTCTCTCTCTCTCTCTCTCTCTCTCTCTCTCTCTCTCTCATGACTTACGGGCTTCGAGGGCCATTAGGCTGCGGTCGTTTAGAAAATAAACAGGAGACTTAAAAACAACAACATATTTCCCACCGGTTCCGTTTTTTCTTATCAGTTACGAGACCATTTTACTTACAAAATGGCCCCTATGTCACATGGATTTCAATGAGCTGTGGACTTCCGGTGTTACAACGCCACTTGGTTACAAGATGAACAAATCAATTCTATTTACTGAGTCAAATAACTTTCATTTGTGCGTTCGTTAAGTAGCGGGGGTCAATTAGACTTATTTATGCAAGGAAAATCACTCAATGAAAGCACATAACCTAATTCCCGAAATGTGACGTTGTTCTGTCGAGTAACGGACTATTTATGAAACGAAGCTCTGTTATATAAATAAGACACTTCATGACAGGCCAGTTTCTCGAGAAAATGAAAGAACGTCGAAACTTACGAAGAAACACTGGGGATTAAAAAAAACAAATGCAATAATTTAGTCGGCAAGAGGACTCACTCAAACTTTCTTTCGACACTCAGGCGTCCTATCTTGCAACCGGCTACGAAAGTTATTGTCGTGTCTCCGGCCTGTGCAATATATTGCATAGGGCAAATGTGAGCGGGTTCCCGAAATTGAAAAAACATTTTCCTTATTCATTTAATATACCTGTCTTTATGGCTGTCGTGACGTTACCGTTCCCGGCGTCAAAGGAAATTCATTTAACTCACGAAAACCACTCCCATAATCCGTCTCTCTCTCTCTCTCTCTCTCTCTCTCTCTCTCTCTCTCTCTCCTCTGTGATCTTGGAGAGTTATATTGGTCGCTTTGTCAACATTACGGTTCTCCAATAATGGCACCAACAGTGCCGTCAGACTACACAGAAATACCGCACCAAGCGTGTGCGTGCGTGCGCGCGCGACATTACCCAAGAAGACACCAACCAGACGGATATGCAAGGGGCAGAGACCGGTAAAAACATCTTCAATAGTTTTTAAATCAAAACTTCACCTGTGGCAAGTTTTGGACACAAGACGGAAACCAGAAAACTTCCAGAAACAAAGCATTTCCAAGAGGTTTCCGTTCTGTGATGAAATCAAAGTTGAAAGAAGGAAAAGAGAGAGAGAGAGAGAGAGAGAGAGAGAGAGAGAGAGAGAGAGAGAGAGAGAGAGAGAGAGAGAGAGCAAGCGTAGGCCAAAATAGCAGTCCTATTTTACGCCGGGGGCAGCAGCTAGTCACATGGTGATAATCGTGATGCATCTATATATAATAATGACAGTTCATTATAAGTGGAACCTTGGTAATCGCACCAGCGACTTAGCATTCGATCAACGGCAAACTTCCCACCTGGGAAGCCTCAGGTTATTTGAAGCAAACAATGAATGAAGCTATCATTGCTTCTTGTGTGGATGAATTAAAAAAATAATGATAATCACCTTACATTGCCAATAATGATATTGATCATAATAATAATATCGACGATGATGAGAATACATTCAAGCTCAGAAAAGTTCATGACTGAGAAGAGATAATAATAATAATAACAATAATAATAATTAATACAGACAAACCACCTCTTAGGAGATCTGAACCACTAATCTTTGATCTTCCAACCATTACTAAGTCCAGTAAGCAAGGGAGTAAAAATGGAGTGTAATCATTTACGCTACTGCTGCATATACTCCGGAGTGATTACAGGCCTTCTGCGTCATCATCTATGTTCTTCCACACTCCCACCCCACCAGCAGCGAGCAGAAGACACAATCAACTCTCCACGCCAAAGGCAAGTGAAGTGAAGCGGTCATTACAATCAGGCAATCTCACCTGGAAATCGAAGAGCGGATATAGTGCCGGCCTGGTAAATCACAGGTCAGCGGTTCAAATTCCCTTAGAAGTTTGGCTTCACCAATAATAACATCATTACAGCCAATTACAATTGTGTAAAAAGGTTGATGAAAGTTCATAATGATATCGATACGACGAAGTAATAAAAATGATTGCTTGTAGACCGCCCACGGATAATCTGATCACGAAAAGACTTTGCCTTGTATATCAGTATCGCTGTCCTTGGCAAGGGAACTCGCTAACCACACCACCCTAACCCTCGCAATCTTTCTGTGAGTGAATCGTTTCCTCACAGAGGGGCATTACATGAAAGTTTGACAAAACTCGGCTTTCTTCTCTACTCTCATTTTACATACAACATTCCTCGGATCATTTTATATCACACAGCCGGGACTCACGACGCCACTGGTCTTACAAGGAGACAAGATACCTTCTCCTGGAAGCACCCCAATGCTCAACAAGCAAGTCAGAGACTTCTCCACCACGCAAATGCAGACTGGAAATTTCTAACAGGAGAGTCGGCCGAGTTGAGTAGACCTCATCTCTTTCTCCTCTTTCGAGAGGCATTTTGGTATCCATCAAGAACAACAGTCTATTCTGATCATCCATCCGTACATTGCAATTCCTGCCTTGATTGAGGCCGGCAGTGCAGGTTTTTCGTTACGACTCCCAGAGGATCAGGGAAAACTGTTTTATTACCTCTTAAATTCGTTTTTTTTTCTCTCTCTCTCTCATCATGCTTCATTAAAAAACTGAATGCGAACAATGAAGCCTCGAATAGCAGGCAGTTGGTTTTTTAACATTAATAGTTGAAGTATTCCTTTAAACCAAATGCTATCACTGTGCAGCAACCGTAGTCTCATGTCAAAATGGATTTTATCTAAAGCATCCACATTTTTAATAATTTAACAACATTTTCTATTTTTCCCAGATCAGTCAGCATCTATGGATCAAAATCATTTCTTCTATTCAATGGAGGTAAGTCAGAACTTTTCAGGAATATAAGAATAGAATATAGAATATAATACAGAATTTAGGCCAAAGGTCAAGTGCTGGTACCTATGAGGTCATTCAACGCTGAAACGGAAGTTAACAGCAAAATGGTTTGACAGGTATAACAGGAGGAAAACCTCCCAGTTGCACTATGAACCAACTGTCAGGAGGACAGTCACCGAGATGAGGACAAAAATGAATTGATAAAAGTTCCTCCATAATACGGAAATATCGTTCAGAGCAGGGCTGGAAGTCTATGATGATAAAATGCTAGGAAACATTTCTTCGAAGAGAATGACGACTATGTCCTGTGAACTCTCAAACTCCTGAAGCTGAAAAAATAAAGCATGAATTGCCATAGGAAAAGACGCTAACGCAAAACAATCGTGGTCTGTGATGAACATCCATCCAGACGTCAGAACACGAGCTACTACTGGGCAGAACAGTCGAGGCAGTTGTGAATGGTCCCTTCTTTCCTCATTTCGGTTTCTTCACGTGTTCAGAAACGAGACAAGGCTAACGGAGGTGTGAGCAAACTGACCAAATTTATTCTAATCAAAGTGAGAGTACCCAGCTCTTTACCTTAAAGTCAAGCATCTATTGCAGGCTTGAAGTATACTGGGAATCATGGCGTATAATCACAGTGAAATTACATTTCTAAAGTTGTAATCATTCCTGCATCCATCTTTTCCCATAAAGGAGTTAAGTATACCTTGGTTTAACCAGACCACTGAGCTGATTAACAGCTCTCCTAGGGCTGGCCCGAACGATTAGATTCATTTGACGTGGCTAAGAACCAACTGGTTACCTAGCAACGGGACCTACAGCTTATTATTGTGGAATCCGAGCCACATTATGACGAGAGATGAATTTCTATCACCAGAAATAAATTCCTCTAATTCTTCATTGGCCGGTCGGAGTTTTCCCAAAAAAGTTCACCAGGCTCCGAGCGATAAAGAGAAACCCAAACCAAACGGACCCTGACCCTACAAAATGCATATTGAACAAGTTGTCAAAAGCAACTCCAGAACATCTGAAAATAAAAGGGGAAAGAAAAGGAAAGCAGCAAAAGAGCCCTGGAGAACAGAGGCATCTCGCTCATATCTGACCTCCAGCGAAGAATGCGAAGAATCCGGGAAAGTCAATCTTCTGCGTTCTCGTTTTTGACCTGCTTTCCCCCTCCTTCCCTCAGATATGTGGAGGGCGTAACTTCATTTCATTATCACTGACTACCGTGGATTTAACTTAATAAAGACCACTCACTTACATAGGGTTGGATCCTGGTTTCATGTGGCTGCATCCAATCTCTTCTCTTGTCTGTTAACCTGCTTATTGTTGTTGTTTGTTAAGAGCAGAATAATCAACACAGAATGGTTCTGTCAAAAAAATATTTCTTGAAACGCCTGTTAGTGCACCTGGTAGTGCGTTGACGACACTGTGATTAAAACATTTAAATTGCTTAACTACTGAATGTCACCCTGGACTACTCAAGATTTTGTAATATAATAAAATGTCTGTGTGTGCGCGTTCCAACTTCATGCCTTTTCACATCAGATGTATTTAGTTCTCAACATATTCTGCGGGACAAGGTTGCTAACTGCTACCCCAATGGCCCTCTTCCCCCGAGTGCCACCCATTACACCATACAACTGCTGATATAATTCACTCCTTAGATGAACAGAGGCAAAACGAATTTTTAGGAAAATCCCTCAATTGTTTCCCTCACGCTACCCGAATCAATCTCGCACTTTCAACGGGTTGATAACTTGCTGGTAATGGTTACCACAGATTTATATAGTTTCAATAACACGGAACCTCTCGATTTAATCGTAATCTCAAGAATATGTTTATCACTACAAGCCTTGAATCTAAGTCAGTATTATTCCCCACTCATGCACGTCCAAAAACTGCTGGATACATACATAATATATATATATATATATATATATATATATATATATATATATATATATATATATATATATATATATATATATATATATAACATATATATATATAATGTGTGTGCATGTACACATACAGATACACCGTACAAATAGAAGGACGAAAAGGTATTTAAAGTTTATTTCTGGCCAACATTGAAATGCAGAAGTTACAGCAATTAAAAATCAATAAATATGACTCATCAAAAAGCAGTTATATGAAACTAGACTGAATTTATAAATAAAATCTAAAAACAAAATTATAACCAGCCTATCGCCTAAAAGTATGGATACCGAGTGCCTTAGAAAAGCTCTCAAAGAATTGAAGAGACATCGTAAGCTACTGAAACAGAGGGAAGAAGAAGACTGTTAATCACGGAACCTGTTGTTTGATGGTTAAGGAGTCCACAATATGGAGAGAGGCTTCTTCGGTAGCTTGCTTTACTTCAAAATAATCGAAACGAAAAAAAAAAATGAAATAAAAACACGAAAAATAAATTATGACGCTAAAAACCGCAGTCATACTTATAATACTGATAAAAAACAACAGTAAATAATTGCTTACAATTACTTTCAATTGGTGATATAATAGTCAAGATAAAAACGTTGAAATAACACCGTAAGGAACTTTTTAAATTAAGGCACAGAATATCATTACCATATATTTTACGAAACATTTCTCGACGGCAATGTACACCACCAACTAATCTCACATTCCGCGCTCAAATACAATAAGAGTAGAATTCTAATTCCGTTACTTGACGCTAAGAACGTAATATACATAATTCATATCAATACACATGAAAATATCACTTAACAAATTCAAACGAGACAGAGAAAACGAGACAGAGAAAGATAGTGAGTCGTTCATTTTATAATAAGACTATTTTATATATATATATATATATATATATATATATATATATATATATATATATATATATATATATATATATATATATATATATAATATATATATATATATATATATATATATTATATAAATATGTGAATTTTTATCACATCATAGTGACATTTTACACACAAATACTAAGCTACAGATGTCGTTTCATACCCAATTCGCGCTACCTCGGGAATATCACCAAAGGGGAATTACAAGTGATAAATGGATTGGTACCTAAGTGACTCGAACACCCGACTGTACCCTCCAACGACTTCTAGTCGACGTCGCTAACCATTAGGCTATCAATGGAGATATAGATGTGTGTGTGTATGTGTATATATATATATATATATATATATATATATATATATATATATATATATATATATATATATATATATATATATATAAAGACATAATCCACGAAGGAAAGAGAAACAATGGAGTGAAGACTTCAAGGCCTTTCGACTTATAGTCCTTTAGTTAGCAGAGTCTCCTAAGTAAAGGACTATAAGTCGAAAGGCCTTGCAGCACTCCATTGTTTCTCTTTCCTTCGTGGATTTTGTCTTTATTTATATATTCATCACGCTCCATACTTTCGTGATTCGGTTACACACAAACACACATATATATATGCGTATTTATAAATATGATATATATATATATATATATATATATATTTATATAAATATATGAATATATATGCATATATATACACATAATATATATATATATATATATATATATATATATATATATATATATATATATATATATATATATATATATATATATATAATATATCCCATTTCAGTCCTGTTCATGTCATTATGGCAATGGTGAGGTCACGGCAAGAAATATATGCCACTTCGGGCAGCATCTGCGTTCGATGTCCTCTCTTGGTCTGTTCTGTGCAGTCTATAACATTTGCATTACAATTGCATTGTGTTTGCATGACAATTACAGTGCGTGTGTTCAGCGGATTTGTTTGTTCTCATAATGATACTTGACCCAGTCCCTCATTCCTAATCCTTTTGTTACACGGTCCCAAACGCAGCTGCCCTGTTATACATAGAGAGAGAGAGAGAGAGAGAGAGAGAGAGAGAGAGAGAGAGAGAGAGAGAGAGAGAGAGATTTACAAATTATTTGTGAAACTTATAATGAACACTGCATAAAGAAGAGTGGGACAGGGAATGAGGGTGGACGAAATAATTTCACTAATTAAGATACCAAAGCGAAGCAATTAGCAAACTACATCAGAAATATTTCAAAATAAATCAAAGGCGAAAATCATAAACTCAATAGAGAACGTCCTTTTTTTTTATATATCACAACTAATGCTTCGCCTTACGAGAGAGAGAGAGAGAGAGAGAGAGAGAGAGAGAGAGAGAGAGAGTATTAGGGTGAAGGACATCGGATACACTTTAATCACTATGACTGTAAGCATGGAAGGAATTTATGTGAAAACTGACTCATAAGTACAAATATGAATCAACAGTGCACAAGGCGCACATTAAATAACACAAGGCGCACATTAAATAAAACATATAAAAGAACGCTAAAGACAAAGTGTACCTATTAAGGCCGAGGGTAAAGACTGAATGAAACAGGGATTAATCTAGTTAGGGTATTCAACTGTGAGAGGATCTGTTAATTAAACAGTGATTTGGGGATGCCCAATTACCCGAGACCCTGCTAATGATTTTGAAATCTTTGTAAATAATATCTTCTTGACATTTCCAGCGTTCCCATCATCGTTATCACTGCCTCTAACGTTGTGCGATGCTGAAGGGCCTCTTTGAAATTCTTCCACTCACGTCACTCCTGTGCTTTCACCTCCACAAATCTCCACTCAGCATCAGCCACCCGTCTTATCGAAGGAGACCTCGGTCCTACAACTATTCTGGTGGCCAAAGGAGCCCAGTCGACAATCGTATACTATTTCCCTTGGGTTGGTGCATAGGCAAGTCCCCTTCATCATGATCTCACCTACACCTGAAGGTATTACCTTTCACTCTATCCTACCCTCTGACTCATAATATTCTTTTTAAGGCTTTACTCTTAAATCATCATAATCTTTTTAATCTGTTTGTCATACCAAGGTTTAATTCTGTGCTGCAATATATACCCCGCTACACTCGTGTATAATCTCACTTCCCAATGCAATTTCAATCCATTTGATTTCCAAATCTTATTCATCTTGTCAAATTTTTTATTAATTCACTATACTCCAACAAGACGGACCTGTATTGGATACTTTGGTTCCTAAATATCTGTAAGACGCAACCAACCACTTCTCCAGCTAATGTTACTTCATCCATTTGGGCGTGCTTTGCCCTCATTTTTTATGTTTTTCTTAGATTTATCTCTAGTCTCAGCTCTCTAGATATATGCCGCATTCTATCAAACAAGCTTTGTTTATCTTGGGGTGTTTTGCTGATTAAAATAGCATCATCTGCGTATTCTAAGTCAGTTACTCCATTCTAAACATTCTGCTCCCACTCGAAACTGATTTCTCCCTATAAAATCTATGAGAGTGAACCAAAGGTGACATAACACTCCCTTGCAGCACCCACTATTTATTGCATATGACAAGATCCCATCAACATAACTGTCCCTCAACGTTCATGAATACTTTCAATTAATTTTATATATTTAACAGTAATACCTTAGTGACGTTAGACATTCCATCATACTGGCATGTGGATGCAATTAATTGCCTTTTCATAATTAACAAAAGCCATCAGAACGGGATTTTTGCACTCCATACACTGCAGCATAACATCCAGCCATTGAGGATAAGCAGAGTGTTCTCATCACAATCGATATGAACACAATGCATCTGTACTTGCCATATTCAGTTAGATCAGTGTTCTATGGTACCCTTGCTATATCTCCAATTTAGAATCACCTAGCTTTGACTTTTCATTTCTGCAAAACAGTCCAATTAGTGTATGAGATATTTCACCTTTAGCTAAAAACATCTCTGCAGTGGTCCATCAGAGCCAGGTGCTAATTATCTTCTACTAAGTTTGCGTTACTGATTCCATATCAAAGAACATTCAGGTCTTCTTCAGTGTCTGGCATATCAAAATCATAACCCTCGTGTCTCTTATTCCTGACCTCATTAAAATGTCCCAGCCAATGCTGTCCTTCTTCTTCTTCTTCTTCTTCTTCTGATGGTGGTATTTACCCATCCCTCCTTTTCACCCCTGGATACTTCACCATATAATTCTAGGAACACCCCAACACCACTGACACTCCAAGAATACACGCTGTCATCATCATCAGCTTATTTGTTCAAGCATTCGCTTTTATCTCTCCTTGATTTTTGCTCAGCTTCACTATCTAAACTTGGGTACTTAGTTCTGCAAGTACCTTTTGCTTTTGTCTATTTTTACTGTATCCGAGGAGTCATCCATTATCCAAAGGTTACATCTCATTACTCCACATCACCCCAGTACTTCTTTTCCGCTAGAGTGAAATACATTCCAGGTGTTAATCCTATCTTCACTGATTGTCTGTACTTCTTCACATATAGTTTCCATATACATATCTGCAAATCTATATTCACACCCAGTTGCCAAAGCCTGTCGACGTCTATCTTTAAGAGGCTTTATTGTTTTAAACTGGGTACTGTACTCTGTCAACCTTTTTGTTGGATGCTTCAAAGTTCACCTTTAGTGTGTCAAGGACATGTTGGTGGTAGCTGCCAACATCTGCTCTTCTCCAGCTCCTAACATTTCTCAACATTCTTTTTCTCTTTAAATTAATGGCTATGTGATTTATTTGGTTCCCATGACCACCATTTAGAGATCTGAAGACTACCTCCAATTACTAGATTATTTGTAAAAGAAAAAAAAAAACTTTCACCCCAATTTCGTTTACAGTTCCTCCCAGCCTTCCTGGCCCATTACATCATCCTTACCTTCATCGTTCCCACAGACTTTCACATTCATATCACCAACAACAATTATTCTCTTATCTCATTCTGGTATTTCAGCTACAACAACCTGCAGGTATATATAAATTCATCTTTTATTCACTAGTGCATAGCACACTATAATATTCTCACTGCAACATTTTGATCTAAGTCTTGAGAACTGTAATCCAATGTTCTTTGCATTCTAGTCTGTTGTACTAGTACCATTTCTGTATTTGCTGTTAAGGTCATGCCTGATCCTTCCCTACCCAAAAGCACAGGCTCTCCCTCCTCAAATATACATATAACCCCATTGTCTTTTTTTTTATCCCATTCCTTTCCACCGCAACTCACAAACTGCTAAGATGTTGAGTCATGTCTCTAAATTTCATTTTCTAATTGTTGCACCTTTCCAATCTGATCCAGGGCCCGTTCCAGTTTCCTACTTGCAATTTATCCATTATTTTATATATTGATATGGAAGACTCCACTGAGATTCATTGGCTAACCCACTCCTTACATTTTGCAGTCTTAAGTTAACCAAAGCCAATGACCCCTGCCTTTGTCTACTGTTTTTAACAAAGGTCATTCACCAGGCATCCAGCTGAAGCTCAGACAAAGCACTCAACAACTTAACCCTACTCATCCTTCAGCTGCCAATGACTGTTGGTGTTCTTCCTGAGCAGGGCACAAATTTCAACTGCTGATTTATTATTGACTTGATGTTCAATTGCTGATTTACCATTGACTTGACGAAGTGTCAGTCTACAAGGCAGCAGCAGCTCGCACCCTAAGCTCAGGCCCAACACAGACCAGTTACCTTAACACACACCAGTTACCCCAAAACATACCAAGTTACCTCAACATCCTCCCCCCCCCCACTTATCCCAAGACCCCTAACTCTTTAAAAGTCTGGGTTCAGTAATATTACACCTGTTCTATAACTTTATAACTAAGTTCCAATGAGGATCTATTCTCGCCTGCAACAGGTTACGAGCGGAACCAAAATACTTTCCCAGGTCAAACTGGGGGAGGGGGGGGGGAAATTAGACAATACTTAGGAGATCATCAATGGATAAAGTCTCCAATCCAACTCGAAAAACTAACCAATATTAAAAGTATCGTTTGGTAACTTGTTAAGGCCAACAACTGACAGATATTAATAACCTTATATGAATCCTGACTATAATATTCACTTTACATTTATAAGGAACTGGCAGAGAATGGTAACACAGGGACTGAGGATACTTTGATTTTCAGAGGATATAAATATTATCTGAGAATTTATGATCACTGACAAAGAAAAAAATCTGGGGGTTAACAGTCACTTACAAAACAACAGTGGATTTACGAAAGCCTCTAACGAAGTTATTTATTCCAGTCAAGGTGAAGTAAAAGCTCCGGGGAAGGGAATAAAAAGAGGCTTTAAAACTCAAAAAGACAATGACTAAAAATTAACGACCGGACACGCCAGTCCTTGCTAAAACCTTAATGTTAAAATGATCGTCATACTTTAAACATGTCTTACTTCAACATTTTTACTTATGAGAGTTCTGACAAACTATCTCACTCTTGAAGCTTTAAAACAGGGCGCAGTGGTTTGAAACATGTACTACATTGTAAAAGAAAAATATTTAATTGCACAATGGACTGGAGAACAGTTCTCCACTCTCTAATACTCGTTCTCTTCTTCAACTACTGATTATATGTGTGTGTAATAATATATATATATATATATATATATATATATATATATATATATATATATATATATATATATATATATATATATATGCGTGTGTGTGTGTGTGTGGCAAGATCCACAATGAAATGGGTGTTGCGAAATATAAATATGTACTGTACAAAGCTTTGTACATATATATTCTTAATACAATATGTTTTGTAACATGCATTTCACTGTGGATCTTACCTCACATTTCTGAGAAGTACGACATAATACTTTTATATTTCATAATATATATATAATGTGTATATATATATATATATATATATATATATATATATATATATATATATATATATATATATATATATATATATATATATATATATATATATATATGAATTTTTGTCAAATACACACGCGACTTTTTTTTTATCTTCACTCATATTACTTCAAATTAAATATCGTTTAATATCCAGTTCACTATACTTAGGGGATAACTCGCACCCAAAGGGAATTACAATTGATACGTGCTTCGTCATCGGTGGTGACCGGTCTAGAAACGACGATAGACAGTGACTCTAAACACTATCGTTGTTAAAAAGCAGGTAGCAGTTCGAATCCAGCTGGTGACGAGGCACTTGTCAATTAAAATTTCCCTTGGGTATATGTTACTCCCGAGGTATAGTGAATTGGATATTAGACGATACTTGTGGCGTAAACACACACATATATACCCATATACACACATATATTATTATAATATATATATATATATATATATATATATATATATATATATATATATATATATATATATATATATATATATATACGACGAAATAATACGTACTTACCTGAGAAACGAAAATGTGAACATTTTCTTAGCTATATGAAATGAATCGATATTATCATAGAAGCAGAACTGTCTGTGGAGATGGAAAGTGATTGAAGCCTACCCTTGATAGATTACTGTTTACATAGAGGTAATAATGGATTCATATTACTTTATACAGGAATTCTACCAATACTGACGATGAAATAGATATAGTAAGGAATAATATTGACGAGAAATTAAAATATACTGCTATAGTATTAGAGGATGCATTGAGAATTGCAAGAAAAATTACGTATACCTTAGTTTAACCAGACCACTGAGCTGATTAACAGCTCTCCTAGGGCTGGCCCGAAGGATTAGACTTATTTTTACGCGGCTAAGAGCCAATTGGTTACCGAGCAACGGGACCTACAGCTGATTGTGGAAACCGAACCACATCATTATACCGAGAAATGAATTTCTATCACCAGAAATAAATTCCTCTAATTCTTCATTGGCCAGCCGGAGAATCGAACGCGGGCCCAGCAGAGTGCCACCGAGAACGATACCGACTAGTCCAACGAGGAACTATTCAAGAAAGGCGTTATGGTAATAACAACTAAGAAACGTGTAGAGCACAGCATTCATTTGTACTGCCTTATAGTAATGACTCTGAAGATCTTTCTTTTTTTCTCCGTTGCTTCAAAACTCCGTTATTTAAGTTTAGTAACATAGTGAAAAAAATTACTGAAAGAGAAATCTCCTGACAACAGTCGTGGAAGTGTAGTGTATATCAAATCCCATGTAATTCACGAGAGAAATTCTATATTGGTCAGAGTGGAAAATCTTTGGAAAAGAGCTGAACAGTATAGAAATGCCTACAGGTTTAAGAATAACGGAGCAACTTCCGTTGATGTTAGAATTAAATTCACTCTGTTAACTGTCTGGGGGGATCAAAAAGCAGCCTTATTTTCGTAATATGTGGGAAGGAAAAATAATGGAGCATTATTGGAGGAGAAACTTGGTCAATTTATTTGAAAGGGGTCCTGTCCACAAGGAATAACCGGGCCAGGTGCCTTACGACAATAGCTCCGTCACTCACGATCAGGAAGGTGAATTATGGCTCTGCCTACCTCTTCCTGCTGTCAATAGTTTCGAACCATCTGCATTCATGCTTTTACTGTGCTTCCATTTTTGCTTGTACGACGCGAATTTTTCTGCTGGTGTGGGCTGGTCCTTTTAGAAATGTCTGAGTAATATGGAACTGGTCAGGATTCATGCCTTATTTTTCTTTGTATTAAACGGCCCTCTCTCTCTCTCTCTCTCTCTCTCTCTCTCTGCTCTCTCTCTCTCTCTCTCTCTCTCTCTCTCATATATATATATATATATATATATATATATATATATATATATATATATATATATATATATACTGTATATATATATATATATATACACACTGTATATACACATATATATTACAATCACACATTATAAATCATAATTTCTATCTCCACAGAATATTTCTATATATATATATATATATATATATATATATACATATATATATATATAAATTAATATATACATATATATATAAATTAATATATATATATATATATATACATATATATATATATATATATATATATATATAAATTATATATATATATATATATATATATATATATATAGTATATAAATTATATATATGTATATATTACAATCACACATTATATATCATCATAATCATTTTCCACCTCCACAGACAATTCTATTTCTATGGCAATACCGATTCCCATAACATACCGAAAGAAATGTTTATATTTTCGTTTCCCAGGTAAGTACATATCATTTCGTCACTACATCTAAACCATTTTGTATGTTGTATTATAATGTTCCTCAAGATTTTGCCTTTAAAAATGATGATTTGAGATTTCCCAGCGGCCATACTTAAATTACTGGTAATATTATTTCCCGTTGAGCTCAAACGACCAACCTTTTACACAGTTCAGTTCTGATTTATACCCAGCTGTCCCCATCTATACAACCTGATAACAATTCGAACAAATCATCGATGGGTGTTTGGTAATTCAAGAAACGACAAGGAAACTTACAAGCCCATAGCAGGACTGTTCATAATTTTATGGCGGGACTTTGAATCAAGGCCACTTACAAAAATGATTATTCTCAGGGCCATGTGTGTAAGCAACGCCGACGGAGACCTGGGAAGCAAGAACACAAAACCGCAGCGGGGACCTCTGCGTTCATTTCTGGATCATGGGTTTGCATAACTATCGCTTCTTAATGCGCCAATAAACAACAAGGCTTCAACGTGAGCGCACAAACACAATTACAGTCCAGTGTTTTTTTCTTTTTTGCTTTTCCTTGGGCTGCCAACCTTGTCAAGGATACTATCATAAATAATACGTGTTGTTCTATTAGCCCGTGCATTCACTTGCACAACAGGTTCTCACCAGCAGTACGTCGAACCAAACCTCTCCTGACACACACTCCGCCAGTCAACTCCATCTTACTGACACACTCGCATTTCTTGGATACGACGTTCCTTCCTTACTAATACATCTATTCCTCCTTCGCAACACTTCCGACTTATTATTTTCCCCACTATCGTTTCCCCCATTCTTTCCACATGAATAGACCATCTCAGAATTTCTGACAAGTCTTTTAACCTAAGCTGACTTTTTTTACCATTATTCGCATATCTACATTTCTAGCCCAGTCCATTTTTCTTGCGTCACATATAGATAGATAGAATACACAATTTAGGCCGAAAGCCAGGCGCTGGGCCCTATGAGGTCATTCGGCGCTGAAACGAAACTTGAGAGTATGAGGTTTGAAAGGTGTAACAGGAGGAAAATCTCGCAGCTGGACTATGAAACAATTGTTAGAGAGGGTGGAAAGTAGGATAGAAGAAAGAATATGAATGGAGCTAAGGACCGAAGGGAATCCCCAAAGAACCTGAAGTAATGCCTACAGTGCACCGCGTGAGGTGCACTGACGGCTCTACTCCTCTAAGGAGTTGCGTCACATATATAACAAAACGATTTATCCCACCTCCACCCTTTGTTGTGTCAAAGCATTCCACACCCGGATTTAAATTCAACACATGACGTGTGTGTGGGGCGGTAATACCGTAAGGAAAAATTAGGCAAACGATTTGGTGCTAACCGACTTCGTTTATCAACATAGTACTTTCAAAAACTCTTCTGAGCCTACCCTAACTGACGAAATAGATCAGGACCATATCCTCTGTTGTATTTTTTCCTTGTGGTGAATTGCATCTGAACATCGTGCTCCTGCAGAGAGTGACACACACATTATATATATATATATATATATATATATATATATATATATATATATATATATATATATATATATATATATATATATATATATATATATACACATGTATATATATATACATATATATATACAATGCGTATGTGTAGCAGTGTAGCACCCAATTATCTTTTTGACAAAATCATGTAACACAGGACTTTAGGAATGTAACTGAAATTATTAGACATGAATATGAAGCTGTTTTAGGCTTCTGAATATTACATTAGATACACCGCCTGGCATTTGTGTACTTCTTCCATTATGAGTGGTCACGTATTATACTCAAGTCCCTGTATACTTAACCAACAAATTATTCCTCTCTCTCTCTCTCTCTCTCTCTCTCTCTCTCTCTCTCTCTCTAACACAAACTCACATGCACACAAGGACACCCTTATCTGAAATGGGTTCATAACGACCTCCTTTCATTGAAGGAAAAGGACACAGGTAAAAAGGCTGGCAAAAGGGTATTTGGTTCACAGATGGAAAATGCTATTGCTTCTCACGTCCTCCAGTTTCAGAAACGGCCCAGTCACGTGGGACACGAAAGAATGATAGCTGACTGTTCTTCGAAGCGCTATGAAATAAGATGAGTAACCTCCAGACAAACACTGAGAAACTGCCGGGTCATCCCTTATCTTGAAGGAACATAACCCGTAATTTAGTCTCTGCAAAGATATGTTATCTATGTTAATGTAATTTGTTATTCTTCCTTCGACTACGTATTGGGTCCACTGAGAATAAGAGTAGTCGGTGACTCAAAAGCACAATTCTTAACGTAATAATTTACTCTACACTGTCGTAGTATAATGAAAGAGGCCAGCACTGGAGTTAGTGTTATAACTAAGACGCACGGGACATGAGAGTCATCAACTAACCCAATAAACACAACGTGTACCCTGCATCAACAATGAGGGTATTTCATCAACAACAGGAACCATCCACGGCTTACGTTTTTCTACTCATAACTTCCAATATCTATTATTATCTGACAAGTATTAACACAGTTATTCAATGAAACAGGCAATTTCTTTTCAGGAAAAATAATTTTGCAACGGAGCTCATTTAGAGAAACAAGATCAATTTTCCATCTGTGAACTGCAAAGCCTAGTCCAGATCCAATTGTCACCAGAGGATAACTAAGTTCGTACTGTTTCTTTCCTGCCCGGTGCTCCTGTGACACTGATACCATTCATTCGACAAAACTAGATTTCATCTCCGCGTTTTCTTACGTTAAAGGAAGCGAAAAACACATTTTCGGAATCCTGTATCAGCTTAGTACGGCAAGCGAGGTGCAGTGAAACTGGGGGTTGCCAAATGCATATTAAGGTCACGTAAACACGATGAGATGAAGTGCTTATATCATTCGTCATAAATAGATTATGACGAGACATGAACAATAAACAATGGAAACCGTATACATCATCAATGATTTAGCATGAAACTTTACCTCATACAACACTTTCTTGGTCGCAACCAACACTGTCTGAAAATGGACAAATCAACGGGGTTTTACTACAGTGTTGTTAGCCGAAAAATAACAGGATCGCCGAGGAAAGAACGGCTACGAACCTAGCGACCACTGGCAACTACCGGATTGTCACAGTCAGTAACCTGACTTGAGGAAAAGGGGGTTTTTCTTCCATTCTTTTTCATCAGAGGACGTTTTTGTTGCACTGGGAGGTTACGGCAATGTCCACGGCTCACTGGGAAAACTTACCCCTTATCTGGGAAGGCTGTCGAGAGACGGAAGGAGTAGATAGCTTGACGTAATAACCAGAGTCACTTGACGTTAACATTGAGGAGTTGGGGTAGATACGACGAGTGGGTAGTGAAGGGCATCAAACAACACCAGAACAACCGATGAGGATACCCACAACCCGTTTTCTTATCGATCGGCTTCACCTACAGGGGATACTGCACTAGTTATAGGGGGATGGCTTGCACTTTGAGGATCAGAGTGCGAGAGGGGCGGTACTGTTGATTCGAAGAGCCTTTCGGCCACCGAGTCTTTCGTTTTTCTTCACTCGGAGCTCGAACGCATTCGTTTTTCGCGACTGCCCCTCGCACGTTTCTACAGCTGCTACCGTGTATCTGCCTAGAAGATGGAAGACAAAGTGAACTGCACAAACGCCCGATTCTGAAAAATCGAAAGTTCTGCCCTCGAACAGAAGCACCAGTGTCAGCTGCCAGCGAAAGGAGGCAACGAGCGTTCCTCACACCCACACACGCCGGGTCACGAGACCATTCTTAGCGTAACCACGTTCTGTAACGCAGTGCAAAAGGAGAGGAGGGAATTATTGCGGAGACCATAATACTAACTCGCTCGCACGCCCCGTAAGCAAGCTCTCTCTCTCTCTCTCTCTCTCTCTCTCTCTCTCTCTCCTCTGACGCCTCTACTTCGCCTCTTGGCTGAGCACGCCCGCCCGCCCGCCCTCGCCACAACTAGGAGGGGCACTGGTTGGTACGTAGCTACCGCCCATCTCCGTCACCTCCTGGCTTCATTTGGCACTGGTGCCCCATTACGTGCGTACCGCTCTCAGACACACAGACTCGACAGGCCATGCCCGCTCCCTCCTTGTTGTGTGGGCAAAAGGCACTTCGCGCATATGTCAACTATATTTATTTCGAGACCGTCTACTGGCATATGGTCTCAGGGGCCTTCATTCATCAAGTGGGGAATTTCAGCCCCGCCCAGACAGGAAACAGACTCTCGTCGCTGTGCTTAACAGCACCGGAAGGGTCAATACTGAAACGAGTACTTAAGACGGGAAAAATACAGGTCGAGTGACCATTTCAAATGAAGTGTTAAGTATTACCCACAAGTAAGCGGAAATCACACGAAAAGAAATAAACCTGACGTACTTAAAAGACAAGTGTTGGTCCCACATCATTCGCAAGAGATTACACGAAGCACACTGAATATCAAAAACAAGAGAAGCAACGTTGAGTGAATTAGCATTCAGGGCAGGTCAAGTGACACAACCCCGGGTGTTGCAATTACGTGTGGAAGCAGCTCATTACTACGTGGCAGGTGTATCTTAAATAAGGGAACCCAAAGGAACCCAAAACAAAAGTCCTGAAGAATGTAAGTGGCCTCACACAACGCCTTCTCTTGAATAAACCATGTGAAGTTTAAGGTTCGAACTTAACTTTTTGACCGCTTTCATTAACGCCATTCATAATATTATGTTTTTGTGATTCTCTGCAGATATGTAACTGTAACTGTCGTGATAATTATAGTAAGATGTATCTAGAGGACTGTAAAGGATACAGATTAAATCATTCAACGTGAATAGTTACAGTCAAATGACAACATGGCAGGATACATGCAAAAGCATCGTACAATTAATTGAAAAATAAAATTCCATGCTCACCTTATTTCAAATCCTTTCATAGAACTAAACATCTCATATATCAAAAGGCCTTCCAGGTATTCGAGGAATTCATTTTTCATCCATTCACATACACAATCTAAATATTGTATATGTGTATATATACATACACATATATATATATATATATATATATATATATATATATATATATATATATATGTTATATAATTATATATGTGTGTAGACATACACACACACAAAAACACACTCTCTCTCTCTCTCTCTCTCTCTCTCTTTACAGTAACTGTTCTTTGAAAAAGATCTTGCGCTTCTTTCGTGTTTAGTCCGGTGGGCTCTACCTAAACTACCTAATAATAATAATAATAATAATAATAATAATAATAATAATAATAATAATAATAATAATAATCAAGCCTTCTCCTCTGGCTTTCCAGTTTCTACCAGGTTTGAGCTACATAAGGGCATCGTATTCCAATTCCATCGGTCTCTGAATACAAACTTGCCTGTTAGTTTTCATATGAAGACTTTACAGGAATGTGTCCAGAAATTCATTTTTTTGGACCGCAGCTACGTAGAGGGTCTTATTTTCTTAGTAACACCTGTTTTCCCAGAAAACACAGGTTTAGATTTGTACTCTTTCGCTTATGTGTTTCTGTAACCTGTCCTTTTCCGATTTAATACATGTACAGCATTCGTCCTGGCGTCCGCAAATTTTCTTTCTTAGTCGTGTAAACGTTTCTCCATTCGGCCTCTGAGGGAATAATGTGTATTCCAATCGCGGATATAACCCATAAAGCCATCTACTGAAGAATAATCCACATTACGATTATCATAGGAATTACTTAACTTTCTTACAATGGGAAAATATCTTACGAAAGGTTTCACATAATTTCGGGGGGCCAGGGAGTACAGCCTCGTCGAGGCCTCTCCGATTTTCGTGCCTGTGGTTATTGCTCTCTCTCTCTCTCTCTCTCTCTCTCTCTCTCTCTCTCTCTCTCTCTCTCTCTCTCCACCCAAACTGCTACCGATGACTCGACTAACAACTAAGCACCTAATTCACCACTTGAGCCAACATTACTCCCTCTTAATTCGTTTAGGAATCAAACGCCGGCCGTTTGAGTGTGAGCTAAACTCGCCAACTGAGAGAGAGAGAGAGAGAGAGAGAGAGAGAGAGAGAGAGAGAGAGAGAGAGAGAGAAATTCTTCCCCAATGGTATGGGCAAGAAACATGGGACCGGATTATGACTCGGGTCATGGCAGAAGAGTTGCCGAGGTAAAAACAAGGAGTTCTGGCATTTAAGAAATGGAGCCGTGTACACACATCACCCATACATACATCAGCAACAAAAAATGAATGCATATCCTGTTACTATAGTAACAAAGTCAAGGAAGACGTACTGGTCTTGGCCTCCTGCTGTTCAACCGTTAAATATCAGGGGAGAATATAGTATGAGCTGAGAAACTGATGCTCAAGGGGCACACTACTATTATTATTATTATTATTATTATTATTATTATTATTATTATTATTATTATTATTATTATTATTATTATTATTATTATTATTCAGAAGATGAACCCTATTCATATGGAACAAGCCAACCACAGGGGCCACTGACTTGAAATTCAAGCTTCCAAGAATATGGTGCTCATTAGGAAGTAAGGGACGGCAAAGGGAAATACAGAAAGAGGAGATCTCCCTTATTAAAAAAATAATTAATTAATACACAGATAAAAATGTATTAAAATGCAAGGAGAACAGTATTAAGGCAGCAGTGCATTGCATCTTCGCTTGAACTTTAGAAGTTCCAATTGCTCGCCATCCTCCGGGGAATGTCAGTGCTTTCAGGTTCGTTTTGGATAGCTAATCACAGAGTCTTGCATGGACACTCACTCCTGGAAGTTAAGGCCCTTCGTCTCCAATTCCTCTTTAACACCATTCATCCAGCACATCTAAGGTCCTTCACTGCTTCCTCCTCTCACCTCCCAATTATGCAACTCTGTACACCGACCTGTCGTCCTTCAACCTTCCCACATGACTAAACCATCTCAAGTCACTATGATCCACCATTTCACCTAAGCCAGCCTTATTACTACTGCTGCGTATCAGGACGTTCTTAATTTTATCTATTTTTCTTAAGATACCTGTATAATACCAACATATCTCTATGTGTAATACATTTTCATTTTAACTATACGAAACAGCCATACTTTATTTCCATAAAGGAGAGTCAGTTCAACAGTTCCTCTGAACGTTCCAACTTTGGATTCCATGGACACTCCCAAGCTTCATCCCTATCTTCTGCATACATACATTCTGCTACTTTTCTCTCTTCACTCATTCTGTGCCTCACCTCATCTCTGATATTCCATTATCTGATATCTGATATATCTATTGCCAAATACCCACATAAACCGTCCATCTTAACGGTTATAGCCCCACCTTCCTGCTTTCCATTTGCCCTCATAACCCTGTGCTTGTTCACAATTCCCCTAAATTTTCTCCTACTGTTCACACTGTCACATTATTTTAACTAGTTCCGGCAGTTTCTCTTCATTGTCCTCAATCAGCGATGTGTCACCTTCAGATATCAACGACTGTTCCTTCCATTCACGACCTATTTCCTCGTCTAGAGCTACATTACTCAACCTTGTTAGGCACTCACTCAAATTTTCACCGCCATATTGCAGCTTCTCATTTGTAATCCGCTCAACTCCGGTCAACTTAATTACCCTCCAAACAGCCTCCACTCTTGCATCACTCAACCCTGCCACTCCGTTTCTCCGGCATTCAACAAATCCTCAAAATATTTTATACTGTGTGAGGGCCACTAGGACTGGCCACCCAATGCACTATTCAACACCAAGTCGACGGAAAACAACAATAATTAACATAAAAGGATGATACACCTGCTTCTAAGTTAAGTATACCTTAGTTTATTAACCAGACCACTGAGCTGATTAACAGCTGTCTAGGGCTGGCCCGAAGGATTAGACTTATTTTACTTGGCTAAGAACCAATTGTTTACCTAGCAACGGGACCTACAGCTTATTGTGGAATCCGAACCACATTATGGCGAGAAATGAATTTCTATCGCCAAAAATAAATTCCTCTAATTCTTCATTGGCCGGCCGGAGACTCGAACTCGGGCCTAGCAGGGTGCTAGCCGAGAACTCTACCGACTCCCCCAACGAGGAACTACACCTGCTTCTAAAATAAATGTTATAGGAGCCATGAAAAACAGAAGTAGGTAAGGAATTCCAAAGACAGTCGGGAGGGGGAGTGAATGAGTCACTGAACGGTGTACTCCGAGGCCTGTCGATTTTCGTAGAGTAAAAGTGCGAAGCCACCTTGCAGAAATGAAGAGGAAGATGCAGGTGGCCTAACAATGCCGCCCTCACATTTATTTACCGACAAGCCAACCGTTCCGCCACTCTGAGAATCAGGTTTATTGTCCCAAAAAAATGGCGTTCAGATAAAAAGGAAAGAATCGTGAAAAACAATGAGAGACCAATCGACTCCAGCATTCAAATCGGCAAAATTCCGCACGTTTCAAACAGAAACGAAAAAGCAGCAACATTTATCACAGGAAAGGGCGAAGGAAAAGAATCTAGCATCGTCTGTTAGATGCAAAAACAACACTCCTCTGTGATGCTCGGCTCACATTGCCCTGACGTCTTACAAAAACCTCCCTGACCAACCCTCCCCGCTCCCCGGCCTCACCTCTGCTAGTCTTACAATTCTCTCAATGAACACAGACCGTTCTTTCTCATTTCCTATTTAACAACAGGCTGGAGAGCTAATTCTCTTTCCTTTAAATATGAAATGAATACAAGTAATAGCCACAGGTATAACTTATTTGTAACAAAACACGTCAACTTGTAAGTTGAAATATTCTCGTTCCCCGAAAACAAATATGCATTTGCGCTCCACACACTCTTAGAATTTCAAGCACATATTGCACAAGGCTCGGCTGTGTACACTCGTATGCATAACAAGTCACGTGATGTTCAGAAGCCAGCACGTTCAAGTATCTACACTTACACACTTATATCCCACCGCGGTACGACGCAGATTATAATAGTCTGATGTTCTTTTAACCCCAGTGTCTGGTCGACCGATACAAAGAAATACAACAAACTAATAAATACGGTCATAAAGTTTCTTGCTTTTAAACAGGTTCCAGAGCAAGTATTGTACTCGTCTTTAAATCTGAGTCAGTAAAATTTGTATTTAATGAATGGCCTGACTGGGATAAAGAACATGCAATTGAATGGTCTAAAAATTAGAGATGAATGCTCTATCAAAGTGCCATTCAAAGAGCATTCATTCCTAATTTTTTTTTGTCAGATTGTTCCATTGTGTATTGTTTATTATGCAAGAACACTGCTCACTTCGATTCAAAGAAAAACGACACTGAATTTGAATTCGGTTTGAAAATATGGGATTTTTGTCATAGTTGTTTATTCTTGTAATACACTGTGTAGTGTGTAGCCTATACTTGCTCTTTCCTAATTTCTACAGCTGCAATCTTGCCGCTGAAAGAAACACGGTATACAGGTTGTTGGTAGAATCCAAAACAAACACACCAATATTTTCTGTCGTAATTTAGAGGCCGAGGTCGTATTTGCCTAAATCGGCGCTGGTCACTGGACAGGGAGAGTAATCGAAAGAGGGTTCAATATTCTTAAATAATGACAGATTCATTAATACTATTTTCAGTGTTCATTTCCGCAGATGAATAAAACGCGAATTATCTTCGTCTATTACCTTCTTGCTCTTCCAAGGTTATGAACTTAGCCATTCATCCTCCGCGCTGGATGTCATCCAAGCTACGTGCAATTTAACAATGTATGGAGACCAGAATTCTCAAGTTTCGGCCATATCAACAGACACCGGAAATGAAACTTGAGGACGTAAAGCCTTCGTACTCTGAAAATGCTTTCAACACGTTTACTGGAAAATACTGTAAAAAAAAAAAAAGTTGAATTACCAAACAGGACAAAACGACTTAAAAAGAGAAAACGACAGATGAACAGATGGTAAACAATTAGCCCCTTTGGAAGAGAAAGCGGCATGCAAACAATTACGACTGTCTCGTGAAATCCGTTGTATCACTCGTTATTCAGTCATAACCCGTACGCTTGAGACTGCGCTCTTAATTGGATTCAAAAGTCTATAATTTCCAGCAGGGATTTCATTAACATTGCGAGAGAGTTTCTGAAAAGTTGAAATGATGTTTTCGCTTGATAATGAAACCGGAATATTTCCTCGTTTCTTAAAGTGCAAGCGGAAATTTATCTCTACACTCCACTGTGAATGTGTTGATGGGAGAGCTTCTTCCAACAGCCTGTCTTACATGTGTAATGAAAAATAAACTTGTGAATAAAAAGAAACAAATTAAAAACTTCGGCTTTTTCAAATTTTAACAAGTCTTTTTTCTTCCCATCTCCAGCCTAATTTTGGATTTTCTGAAAATAAAAAAGATAACGATCTACAAATCTCTCTCTCTCTCTCTCTCTCTCTCTCTCTCTCTCTCTCTCTCTCTCTCTCTCTCTCTCTCTCTGCGATACAAAGCCTAGTGCTTATGCCATAAACTGGTTTATACTGGATGTCTACTTGTTGCGAAATGTGTGCATTTAAAACATCATAGCATCTATCCTGAATAATAACCAGCGTTTCCTTCTTTTGATTTAAATCGCTCGTCTATGTTATCATTTCGTTATTTCAAAAATTACTTTCAGCTTCCGTTACTCTTACGCTTATGAAATGTCATCTTTCAACCAACCCGTAGCATCAAGGTTGTGACGGCAACATTATTCGACATCCTGGGCTCATTCCGATTCACAGATCGATGTCTCGCTGCCTCTCTTCTTCTCTGGAATGAAATGCAAAGGAATACAGAATTTAGGCTAAAAGCCAACCACTGGGACCTATGAGGCCATTCAGCGCTGAAACATAGATTGAGAGTAGAGGGGCTTGAAAGGCGTAACAGGAGGGAAACCTCGCAGTTGCACTAAGAAACAAGTGTCACGAGATGGTGGATAGCAAGATTGAAGAGAGAATATGAACGGAGGTACAGTAAAAGGAATGAAAGGGGTTGCAGCTAAAGGCCGTAGGGACGCTGCAAAGACCCTTAAGTAATGCCTACAATGCACCTGCGGGGCTCTTCTTGACTGAATAAGGTTCCGTTTCTTAATCATTTGTATATGATTCCCTTTTTTTTTTCTCTTTCTTTTCAACAGCTTAACACACACAGAACAGCGTCGTCTGAATGTGATGTTGCCGGGATGGTCATCTCGTTGGAATTAGTGTGCGTTTCTCGTTAATGTCATTCTGATTCACTTATTTATTCTCCGAGTCGGTTGTGGGGATTATCCGAGTTACATTTCTGCTACTAATCTACCGACTTCGTTTCCAGTGGCAGTTTGTTGTGAATCCTTATACATACATACATACATACATATATATATATAATGTATAAATATACTGAATTATATATAATTTATATATAAATACATACAGTATATAAAATATAGTATATATATTTATATATATATACATATATATACACATATATATATTTATATTGTATATATAATTATTATATATATATAGATATACATAGATATACATGTGCATATATATAAATAAAATTATGTATATATAAACTAAAATTATGTATATATATATAATTTGATTATATATATATATATATATATATATTGTATATATATATACATATTTATTTATTTATTTATTTATTTAAGAGCTGATAACCAATGCCCTTGTGAGTCTCATCTATGACGCTGAATCTACGAATCAATCTGGTCCCATGATTTACTCCATTCAATTTACTACATTCACCAGTTCAGTATTCCTCGGGCCATCAATATCCTTCATTTTACCCCTTTCAATCGGGCAGACGGAGGCGGCCTGATTTCACTCTTTCCCGAGAACCTTCCAGTTGATCATTCGTGATCCCAACTCATGATTACAATCTCGAGCGCTGTAATCACCGAGAGCGACCTTCCCGGAAACTCACTCTCTCTCTCTCTCTCTCTCTCTCTCTCTCTCTCTCTCTCTCTCTCTCTCTCTCTCTCTCTCAAGCGTTCAGAGTTGCTCACAAGAATCTGCAATGAAGGGTATTATAAAAAGTCAAGGCCCCTGAACTCATTAATTACCTTTATTAACGGTGCTTTTTCGTTGGAGAGAGAGAGAGAGAGAGAGAGAGAGAGAGAGAGAGAGAGAGAGAGAGAGAGAGAGAGAGAGAGACCATGCAAACAAATTAATTTTTCAGCATAATTAAAAAAGTTTGTTAATAAAACCATCTTTATGCCCATTACTTCCCGTTCCTTAGAGAAAGGAGGGAGAGGGGGAATAAAAAAAGGCAAGGGAGAAGAAAAGAAAAAAGAAGCGACGCCCGTAGGTCACTTGTGTGTTTTAACAGCGGTATACAGTGACCTTTCACCTTGACTTCACACTAATGGAAGATTCATTTCAAACCATGTCATGAGTTCTGGGCATTGTCACACAACTTACTTCAGACTATATTTAAATTTTAAGTTTATGAATATGTGTATGTTTATATATATATATATATATATGCACAAATGTATATATATATATATATATATATATATATATATATATATATATATATATATATATAATATATAATATAAATATATATATATATATATATATATATATTATATATATATATATATATATATATATATATAAATATAGGCTATATAAAAAATCATGATTCACAACCACCACTCGAGATAAAGATAAACCTCACAACTGAATCAAAGAATAAATAAATGAATCAAAATGACATCACCAAGAACCACACGCTAATTCCCGGTAACACCACATCTAGACAACGCTTAAGGCAAGACACTCTGAGCACTGCACCGTGGTTCTTTTTCTGTACAATGTCAGCAGCATAATGTCTTTTAATGAAGAGTGAGGAAAAAAATTCCTCTGGCGTCTTACAGAAAAGACGATAGAAACCAAACATACCCAGGGTATGGGAGAGAAGATTTTCGTGGGATTTTCAATTAACCTCAGAGCCAGTAAAATGAAAAGTCGTTATCATCATGTAATCGAGAACTTCACGACTCACAAAATCAGATCTGAAAGCATTCAAAAATACCAATCGAGGAAACTGTTCAAAAATTGATCTCTGTTTATGTCTAATGAGGTAAACTCATACACGAAAAAGCACCAACGTGATGACTGAAGGAATCTGAAGTATTTTGACACAAACGTGAAAGGTACGAGTATCTAAGGACGCAACAATCTACGTGTAAACGAGCAAGAATGCTAAAATAATAAAGTTTGTAAGAGAAAGAGATGCATGACTTCGGCGAAGACACAATTACTGTATATACTGCGTCAGGCACAAGCAGACCTACTGTAGACCTCAAGAAGGTGAGTTCTGCATCACGACTTCCTTTGCAATGCAAATTCCAGGTATTCCACAACAAAGACACTCTGAGCCTCCGAGGGGAAGGGAGGCGGCCCCTGCTGGCCGAGGAGGTGGAGAACTTCATATACCAGCGACAGATATAAGCAATAATACCACCCGGAGATTAAGGAAAGAGCAAGGAGCAGTAGGAGGGCATTAATTTCCAAAATGGCTTCAAAATATCTTCCCGTAGAGAAAACACTTTGTTGACTGTGATACTCTACTCAGGAGAACTTCAATTTACGACTCCATCCGGTGGTATTTGACGATATTTTACAACGACTTTTAAATCGAAAGTCCATTTTTTCTCTCACAGTGCAATATCCGTTAAAAAAATCATTCCTTGGTGGTACACTCGCCTACGCTAAATTCTGACAATAAAGTTCCTTTTCTTTCATACACGCACAACTATATATATATATATATATATATATATATATATATATATATATATATATATATATATATATATATATATATATATATATATATATATATATATATATATATATATATATATATATATACATACACACATACGTGTGTGCGTGTGTGTATTACATAGCTGTCAGAAATGGTGGTATCTACTAAGGAATTGTTTCTGACAACTATGTAATACACACACGCACACATGCATATATATGTGTGTGTGTGTATTACATACTTGCCAGAAATAATTCCTTAGTAGACACCACCATTTCGTTCTGAATCCGGCGTCCTTATCTTTGTAACAAGAGCAGTGACACAAACGAAAATCCGATGGAATATATGGAAATTGAATTCCTGTAACAACTCGCAAATAATCTGACATACACACATATAATTCAGGGAGAGAGAGAGAGAGAGAGAGAGAGAGAGAGAGAGAGAGAGAGAGAGAGAGAGAGAGAGAGAGAGAGAGAGCTGGGTGGCGTTGCATCTCCCGCATAAAAAAAAAAGAGAAAAACCGCCGTTTCCTTCCTCGCTGCAATAAAAACGCTCGGCGAAAAAGCTAATTATGCGACAAGTGACATCAGGTGACACAGGACAGAAAATCAGTACCAGTTCGCTTGGGTCTTCCTTCGCAACGAAACCCACGGGGAGGGGTGGGAGGTTGGGGCTAGATTTTACAAGGAGGGGAAGGGGAAGGGGGGGAGGGGGTGCCAAAGAGTGGCACAGACAGCAACGGCGGGCAGCAGCAAGCCTCTCCCTTTTTCGTGTACTTGGCAGGCACTAGCGATCCGAACTACTGCCAAGAGCTTCGTCGTCGTCGTCCGACCCTCCTTCCTTCGCCCTGTGTCCACTAGCCATGACCGCTGCTCTCCTTCTGCACCAGCCTCGTTTGGTGCCTTTTCATGACAACATTCTTCCAACAGAACGGAACATAATAGACTAAAATATATGAAATTTAGACCACAGGCCAAGCGATGGGACCTATGAGGTCATTCAGCGCTGAAACGGAAATTGACAGTAAAAAGGTCTGAAAGGTGTAACAGGAGGAAAGCCTCAAAGCAGTTGCACTATGATTCAATTGTTAGGAGAGGGTGGACAGTAAGATGGAAGAAGGACTTCACTGGAGAGCAGATTAAGCAACCGTTATTATATAAACCACTTGACACGATACTACAGCTAAATGCCTCGAGGTTTTATTGCCATTTCATTCCCAGTAAACAGATGATTTTCAAAGCTTACGTCTGAGGTCCTAGTTCAGCTGAGCGCTCGCCAATGTTCTCTAAAATGTTCGCGAAATAACAATGAATATGATTTTTAATTCTGCCTTCGGACCACAGCCATTATTTGTGCAACTGAACACAACAACTGCTGTGTGCCGTTAAACGCAAAAAGATAAAGATGGAAAACAACAATAAAACAGTGTCTCATATAAAATGGAAACAGATTATGACATTGTATACTTTATTAAGGCTCCATTAAAATGTGTTTTGCAATTTTCTAAGCAATAATAATAATGATGATATTGGAGAAACAAATCCATAGTTTTGTAAATGTGCAAATATATTTTTTAAAAACTATATCATTGTACAGTTATATGACGGTGGATTTGTTTCTCCGTGGTAAGACTCATGCTGCTATGAGTATTTAATAATAATAATAATAATAATAATAATAATAATAATATATCCTTTGCAATAGGGCGTGCACCGGTTACCGAGGTCTCCACACGAACTGTCAATACTCTTGACAAGTCAGTGATGCATGTATGAAAGGGATATATATATATATATGTTATTTGTGAAAATGCCTATAAACCTGTTAAACAACCATAAACATATATCACGGACCTTCCGTTCACAAGTCATCGCCTTCCAAAATTCAGAGCAAAAATACGATCACACTTTCCTCCGAAATAGTAACAAGTCGAGTGTCTTTTGAGAAACGTTGCCAATGAGATAAATTAGCGAGGGTTGACAGTTCACTTTTTTTTTTTTTTTAACTTACATCAAGCCCCGGTTTTAAAAATACCCGCACACAGGGGACCTTGTCTCCGCGTGAGAAGTACAAAGTAAAAACCGATAAAGGTAAACGATTCCGGGGTGCTTTTTTTTTTTTTTATTCTTAATGGACACTAACTGTCTAATAAACTAGCAAGGACTGTGACAGAATGCTAATGAATCAAGATCTGTTAAATTCTCGCCATTAGAACGTAACAGATATATTTTTAAATGATGTTTTCATATTTTTATTTCTCAGCATTAGAACGTAACACAAATATTTTCAAATGATGTTTTCATATTTTTATTTCTCAGCATTAGAACGTAACACAAATATTTTCAAATGATGTTTTCATATTTTTATTTCTCAGTATTAGAACTTAACAGAAATATTTTCAAATGATGTTTTCATTTTGTTTTCTCAGTATTAGAACGTAACAGAAATATTTTCAAATGATGTTTTCATATTTTTATTTCTCGCCATTAGAACTTAACAGAAATATTTTCAAATAATGTTTTCATATTTTTTATTTCTCAGTATTAGCACGCAACACAAATATTTTCAAATGATGTTTTCACATTTTCATTAACAAAATGATTTCCTGACAAACAAGCCACAAAAAATAAATGATTGGAGAGCAACATAACCCCGCCATAAATACATCATAACAACCTGTAATAAAAACTACAATAATTAGCCTAATTAGACCCAGATAGGTCTCCCGACCACCATTAGTCTAATTAGTCCCAGACAGGTCTCCCAACCGCCCTCTTTAAGTGAGTTTAGTCAGCGACCTTAAAGTTTTGACAAAAAATGAAAATTTACATTTAAATAACCTCTTCTAGAATTTCTAACAAGTTAGTGTTGTAATGTTGTTCCTGTTTAATGTTGTTACTGATCTCTCTGCTGTACTCAAAATTACACATAGACACTGCAAAAAAAAAAAAAAAATACAAAATCTCTTGAAATATAAAAAAAAACACGGAAAATTAACATATCAATTCCCTTATCATCAAGAAGCATAGAATAGAACATAGAATTTAGACCGAAAGCCGAGCGCTGGGATCTTGAGGCCATTCAGCGCTGAAAGGAAAATTGAGAGTAAAAGGTTACAAAGGTGTAACGAGGAACACTTCGCAGTTGCAATACGAAACAACTGGTCTGGAGAGGAAGATGGAAGAAAGCGAATATGAACAGAGGGACAGTAAAAGGAACGAATGGGGATGAAGCTAGGGACCGAAGGGACGCTGCAAAAAACCTTTAATGCCTACAGTGCACCGTGCGTGAGGTGCACTGACGGCGCTACCACCCTACGGGGATCAAGAAGCGTAATTCATAGCTAAACTAGCCCATGAAGATTTCTCGCCAACTGGAAAACAATACCAGGAAACGACTTTAATATTATTCCATTACGAATATAGAATTTGGGCCAGAGGCCAAGCGCTGGGACCTATGGGGTCATTCAGCGCTGAAACGGAATTTGACGGTAAAAGGTTTGAAAGGTGTAACAGGAGGGAAGCCTCGCAGTTGCACTATGAATCAATTGTTAGGAGAGGGTGGAAAGTAAGATGGAAGAAAGAAAATATGAAAGGAGGTACTGTAAAAGAAACAAATGGGTTGCAGCTACCGGCCAAAGGGCACGCTGCAAAGAACCTTTAGTAATGCCTACAGTACACAGCACAAGGTGCACTGACGGCGCTAACCCCCCTACGGAGTTTCTTCCATTACGATGGGTCGAATTCTTATTCAAGATCAAATTCCTTTCCATGTGTACTGCGAACTGGAACTTATCATTTATAACAGATCATTCTCGTCCGCATTTTAGAATTAAAATGTGACAAATCAAGGAAGCAGCACTTTTTCATTTTTGGGGCAAATGTTAATAAAAACACCAGGTATTGTTTCAGGAAGTTTTATTATTATTATTATTATTATTATTATTATTATTATTATTATTATATTATTATCTCCTCTCTTTCGTGATTTTAATGAAACCTGGCAGGTAGGTGCCTTGGGGTTCTATTTTCTCCAAATGTTGACCTTGACCTATTTTTCAAGATTAGAGGTTTTTATCGTTAACCATTTTTCCAAAGACTCAAGAGCTATAACAGTGGAAGTCTCTGGTCTTCAGAATTCGATCTGTGTGTACTGAAGGTGTTTTAGGTAAAAGTTTTTGAGCATGGTTTTAAACATAATTTTCCAAGGTAAAAGATCAATTCATTCATAAGTCTTTGACTTTTCTCTGGTTTCAATACATGGTTTTGAACGCTATATATAATAATAATAATAATAATAATAATAATAATAATAATAATAATAATAATACGCACAATTTCATAAGGAGAAACACCATAGAGTCCACTGACTTTTCTCTGGTTTCAATACATGGTTTTGAACGCCATAATAATAATAATAATAATAATAATAATAATAATAATAATAATAATAATAATAATAATAATAATAATTTTAATAATAATAATAATGGTTTTAACGCCATAATAATAATAATAATAATAATAATAATAATAATAATAATAATAATAATAATAATAATAATACGCACAATTTCATAAGGAGAAACACCATAGAGTCCATTGACTTTTCTCTGGTTTCAATACATGGTTTTGAACGCCATAATAATAATAATAATAATAATAATAATAATAATAATAATAATACGCACAATTTCATACGGAGAAACACCATAGAGTCCATAATAATAATAATGGTTTTGAACAATAATAATAATAATAATAATAATAATAATAATAATAATAATAATAATACGCACAATTTCATACGGAGAAACACCATAGAGTCCATTAACCTGTCAAGTCAGTTTCCACCACGAATAACGAACATGGAACCATTTTGAAAGATGAAAGATTATATTCGTCAAAATAATTAGTTAACCACAACGCTAACAATATATAAAATATATCAACAATTAACCACAACGTTACCAATATATCAAATACATCAACAAACGAGTTAAATTGCGTCATAACAGTTTACAAACCACGTGGGTAACGAAGAACATAGCAAGGCAGACACTCTTTAAACAGCTAAAGACAACATCTTCGTGGCTGAAAGCCCTCCAAGCGGCCTGGGTACTTGGCTGAGGCGGAAAATCTTTTCATCTCTTTATTTTACCGGAAGAGGATTTTTTGCTGCGCAAAGGAAAAAAAAAAAATTCCTCGCCTCAAGAGATGACGGCGGAAGATTAGCTAACCCCGACAATAGTTTGTGGTGGTTGAAATGGTAATGTCTTTCAAAGGGGGGAGAGAGAGAGAGAGACTTTTTCTTTAATGTCATAGCGCAGCTACAGTTACCGGTTTTAATCAACAGTTCTAAATGCGGTCAGAAGTAGTTTAAATATATTTTCGAGAACAATCTCTCTCTCTCTCTCCCTCTCTCTCAGTTCTTCACTGGAGGGGTGGTTGGAGCTCTCGCCTAGCACGCTGTTGGCCCAGCGTTCGACTCTCCGACCGGCCAATGAAGAATTAGAGGAATTTATTTCTGGTGATAGAAATTCATTTCTCGTCATAATGTGGTTCGGATTCCACAATAAGCTGTAGGCCCCGTTGCTAGGTAACCAGTTGGTTCTTAGCCACGTAAAATAAATCTAATCCTTCGGGCCAGACCTAGGAGAGCTGTTAATCAGCTCAGTGGTCTGGCTAAACTAAGATATACTTAACTTTTCTCTCTCTCTTTTTATATATATTATATATATATATATATATATGTATATATATATATATATATATATATGTATGTATAAATATATATATATATATATATATATATATATATATGAATAATACCATTTTTCTCACCTGAGTGAAAGAAAACAAATACCTTTAAAGTCTGTAATCGCAGTGTCTTTAGAAAACTCAAAATCAGCATTTATTCAATTAACAAACGAAAGTATTGCTGATCAGCCCAGGTCTGCATGCCCTTGATCCCATTCTGCGCAAGACGCACGCAGGAGGAGGAGGAGATTTAAGAGAGGACTAAAGAATGTCATCAAAACATCTGTTAGAATCTCTCGCCTTTCGCCGTCTACTCTAGTACCTGGCTTAATCCAGGACAGGTGTGCGTCAGCTGAAGCCTTCTGCGACAAAGGCGCTGATCGTTGTCAGTCATATGAACGGTTTTCCGTTCCCTTTTGATTTTGTTTCTTATTTCTGATAAAACTGGGACCTTCTTTTTTTAATTCTTTTTTTGTAAAATGTAATTTGCTTGAAAATGTCTTTTGAGTAAAAGCGAATAAACTTCAACCCCGTTGTTTTGTTTCGCTTCCTCGGCTTAGAGCTGTTGAATCAGCTCAGTGGTCTGGTTAAACTAAGGTATACTTAACTTTTTCTTTTTCGGCTGAGTTCAAATTTTATTCTATACTTCACTTTGCATTTACGTAAATAGCATTATTCTTATGGCCAGTTCGGATTATTTAGGTGGATTTAATCTGACATTTAATTCCTTGCTAGTCTGGCCCTCATGAAGTTAACTAAAGTCCATTAAGGGGATTTTGTAAAGTGTGTCGATACTCTACCGAGGACTTTTCGGGTTGACAGGGTTATTCTGTGTATAATTACAGTTATACTGACTATTTGCATTACTGAATTAACGGAATAAAAGCGGATGAAGGAAGACGACGATAGGTGTTCTAAACTCTTTCTTTCTTTCTTTCTTCCAGTCACTTTCACCATAGATATCTACTCCTGTATACCTGCTTTTCCTCAACTTCTCTCGTTCAAAAGAGACAAGTTATGATTGTGGGGAGGATTAAGATATTTATACCAATATCATGACCTGATAATCACGTACATAATTTAAACTATCTGTTGCTTTTCTGCGTACAGTAATTGACAACGGAAAGTTTCTCATCCAACAGAAACACCAGAAATAATCACGCAACCATCATTTTTCATTTCCAGAGTGAAACTGGTTCTAGAGACTTGTAAATTTAGTTTTTTTTTCAGGCCATCTACACATCTTGTAATTATGGTGCAGGTGTTTCAATGATCTCTCGATTTTACTAATTAGACCAGTTAGCTATGCATCAACTTTCACAATGTCTCCCAAACTCGACATCACAGTTGTTAAGAACTATTTCAGACACCGGTTTAAACTTCACTACAAAGTTAAACGGCAACGTGATCAGTATGGACTTCCCGTTGTAGGTTTTAACAACGGGTTTGATATACATTCGAAAGTGGCTGTCGAATCTGTAGAATTATAGTAAAAAGTGCTAAACGGAGAATCTATCATTAGCAATCAATCAAATTTTTGAACTAAAAATACCGCGTAGTTTTTCATTGTGAGTTTGTGTGATTTCCTCTGAATATGCAATATATTCCTAATAAATCGAATCCCTGTGCAATGGTTTCGCCATGTATTTAAAAACAGTGTTCAGTATACCTAAAGACTTGGATATCAATAACCTTATAGAAATGCTAATTGGTCCAGAGGGAAAAATTTTTACGATGAAAGGAAAGACTGTGTTAGGTGAGTGACTGGTTTGGTACAGAAGTGGGCTCGAGACGAGAGGTTTTGTCTTCGTGTCTCCCGAGCGTTTAACATTATTACTGAGTGAGGATGGGGGTTACCAAGACATGAACAACAGAAGGTTCATATCACAGTTTTTAGGTTCAGAACAGGAGGTTGTGAATGGATTGTAATATGGCTAATGTTTGTAGACTGTATACTGTTAAATGGTGTCAGTTAAAAAAAAATCAGAGACAACTAAATAGGCCTGAATGTGTTTGCAACAGCAGACAGCGATTTCTAAAAAGAGAGTTTTGAACGCAAATGAAATTCAGGAAGAGAGAGAAATGAATTCTGGCATCGATGATGGAGAGGAACTGACCGGCTTGTAAAAGCATTCATAATTAGAGTACCTAATAATGACAGGGTTAGAGAGGAAAGGGGAGTCACAGAATGGGTGGAAAAGCATGGATGCAATGGGGTCTCTGCAAAAGTTCTGAAGACGAGGAGGAGGAGGAGGAGGAGGAGGAGGAGGAGGAGGAGGAGGAGGAGGAGGAGGAGGAGGAGGAGGAGGAGGAGGAGGAGGAGGGCTTATGGAAGCAAAAGTTGAAAAGCATCAAGAGATTACTGAGACAGCTGCCATTCCTATATACGACAGAGAAAAGGGCACGTTTGAGTATATTTGAAGTAAGAAGGATGAAAAAGGCGAGAACTATAGATGCAACGAAGACTTAAAATAATTAGCACAAGCGGCAAAAATATCGTCCAAAATCTTTTGAGGTCGTTTATTGCATGGAGAGAAGGAAGTACAATTTGGAGGTCTTGACGGGTTTGTGTGACAGAGTAGCCTATGTTAGATAAATCGACGCGTTAAGGAAGTCTGTTTAGGTATATGAAGCTAAGTTATACAATAAAGTTTCTTTATACAAGGTATTACCCTTAATCCAACATTTACCGGTTGTATGTTTCAATTTTTTTATTTTTCTCGATCTCTCCGGAGTTAATGATACTTAGCTTAGGTAACTGCCAATGTATGTGTGTAATTTTATGTATATGTATATGTATGTGCAATTTATATATAGACGTATACACACATTAATATATACATATACACACACATATATATATATATATATATATATATATATATATATATATATATATATATATATATATATATATATATATTAGCAGGCTATATATATATAATATATACATATTAACTTACACACACACACACACACACACACACACACACATATATATATATATATATATATATATATATATATATATATATATATATATATATATATTATATTAGGCCTTACCTAATACGTTACCTAATGAAATATATTTTAATATTGTCAACACTGGAAGCAATGAACAACATACAGTAAATTGTCAAGTCATCGATCAAAACTAAGTCATTTCCCTGTGCAGTTATTTATAGTCAACTCCAGCTATTCTACCAGTCATTCACCCTAATGCAACAATGAAAAAAAAAAAAAAAAAAACTGAAAACACCTATGCACAGGTACCAGGAATTCCCACAGCATTTGGAGCAGCAGCGCAATCCCCCAAGAACAATGAGACATAACCACTCCCCATTATCACGCACAAGCAGGTCTGCAAGCAGGCAGTAGCTCGCGGCCATATTTATCTTCTATAAACACGAATAGCCTTGCATGGAGACGATCAATAAGGGGTTGCTGCAACAGGGAGGGAGGGGAGGGTGCATGCAAAAGCATGCGACAGCCACAACGAATATGCGAGCTCATACAGGCCGGAAGAACGGACTGTGAATCCCGGGGAATGCATGATTTTTAATAGTCATGTTTATGCTCCGGACCACATAACTGCATCGTCTTAAGTGGTTATGTTTATACTGCAGCTCATGGAGATTAACATAGCTCGCGCCGTGTTACGACAGGGCAGTCTATTTCGTATGTTTCGGCCACGAAATGGTCCTCCTATCTTTTGCTCGGATGGTCAGTCTTACATGGAAACCATCCTCGTGGCGTCCTTCCAAAACCTTTTCCAAGCAGCAGACTTCCTCGCTGAACATTGACTCTAGGCAGCACATACCGTTTTTCAAAGAGCGGCCCCCTCCCATCAAGACTTCTAAGCCTCCTCCAACGTGCCACAGTTCGCAACGCGTGAAACGAGGGAAGGAAAGGAAAGGAAGGAAGAAAGGAGGAGAAAAGAAAAGAAAGCAGCAAGCTTAGGGGTGGCGCCCGGCCGGACCAACACTTTACGAGGCGTCTTTAGCCAAGTCGCCGTCCGTCTAGGAACACCACCCTTCGCTCTGTTGTCTTCTTCTGTGCCGACACTCTATCAGGCATTCCGAGACTGCCAGACGGAATTCCATTAGCTTTCGTATCGAGGATATAAAAAGATCCATTTCCATTGCCGAGATGACACTCTCGCTTGCGCCTTTTAGATGCTCGAGTGAGACTCTTCGGTACTCTGCTCGTGTTTACCATTATTCACTTAGTCATTTTTTTTGTACTTTTTCTTATATTTAGTAGTAATTCACATATAGTCATTTTTTTGTACTTTTTCTTATATTTAGTAGTAATTCACATACCAAATTACGTCAGTTCTTAACAAATTTATTCATTACTTTTTTTTTATAAATTACTTGTTCATAGTTAAACTGACTTCAATATGAAGTGGCAGAAAGTCTGCAGAAACTAATTTCCAGTTTGAGCCTTTGGGCCACATTTCATCCCCTCTCGGAAACGGCAATTGAGAGGGCTTGGTAAAAGCAATAAATCTGGCGAGAAATCGTGAAGCTGCATTTGGAGAGACTTCGGACAGCCTCCAAAATTAACTACAACAACAAAAACAACAATAACAATAATAATAATAATAATAATAATAATAATAATAATAATAATAATAATAATAATAATAATAATAATAATAATAATAATAATAATAATAATACAATTCAACTTGTACTTTAATATTCTACTTACATTTTTGTTTATTCATCTGTTAATTTGTTAACTTATGCTTTTCACATTACCTTCTGTTACTTCTTCCTAGTGAACACCATATTTTTTTTTGGATGGATGGATGTATGATATTTAGGGCAAAAGCCCAGGCACATATTTTTTGGAAGCGTGCCATTTCAAGTCAGTACCCCTTTGGGCTTGCTCCATTTGAATAGGGTTCATCTTCTGAATAAATAATAATAATAATAATAATAATAATAATAATAATAATAATAATAATAATAATAATAATAATAATAATAATAATAATAACATAAAATAATAATAATAACGAGAAGAGGTGGTTTTCCTTTCCTAAACAATAATGACTGAGTAATTATGACTGGGATCTCCAATGGGTCCAGACACATTTGACCCACTTCCATCATCTGTATCTCAAGCGGGGGACTTCAGTTGCAGTCTTCATTACATGTGCCGAAAAAACTAAAACAGTTCGTGCTACTCGCCTTACACAGCATCCGAGTCCACATTCCACTGAGCCACCAACAATGTGCCACTGCCCAGTGGAACACCGTCAAACCGTGGATCGTCCTCCCTGGCAGTGCTGTAGTGAGGCTGCCAGTCCGTTGCAATTTGAAGAGAAGCTGTACTACAGCTTCAAACACTGTTGCGCAAATATGGTATTTTTAATTTATAGTCATTAATAGCAGAAACCCATTCATATGGAGCAAGCCCACAGGGGCCAATGACTTGGAATTCAAGCTTCCAAAGAATATGGTGTTCATTAGTTAGAAGTAACAGAAGGTAACAGGAAATAAAGAAAGAAGAGATCTTACTTCATAAGGAAGAAAAAAGTAATTAATAAATAGATGAAAATGTATTAAAATGCAGGGAGAGTAGTATTAGGGTAGCAATCAACTGTGATGATTTACGCTTACTTATTTTCTTTTTTCGCAATGTTTTCATATTTTTATCTGAGCGTCCATTCCGCTTCGTACCAAACTGTTTTACCAGTTCAAAGCCTTGGGGCTTCTTACACTGACTTTGTTTGTTTCTTGTCTTCGTTTTGAAGATTCATATGTTGCCACATGCCCCACATATCATTATTCAAGTTTTAACAACATGGAATAGCAGACATACCAATCTGAACCACTTGATAGAATAAAATATAGAATTTAGGCTAAAGGCTAGGACATGAGAGGTCATTCAGCGCTGAAAGCAAAAAGGTTCGAATGGTGCGACAGGAGGAAAATTTTACAAGTTGCACTATGAATTAACTGTTAGGAGAGGGTGGAAAGTAAGATGAATGTAAGGGGTCGAAGGGACGCTGCAAAGAACCTTGAGTGATGCCTACAGCGCCCCGCACGAGGTGCACTGACGACACTACTACCCTACGGGATGAATCACTTGATGTCTCCAAATAGCTCTGAGAAACCTGGAAAAAAAAAAACCATTCCAGATATATGCAAAATCCTGCCATTAAATCTTAAGAACAGTAGAAATGAAAAAAAAAAATAACTGCAAGAAGGAAGTTGGTACAAGGAGTTGAAAGCCCGTAAAAAAAAAAAAAAACGCACTGACTAGAATACAGAACTGGGACACAACATGAAGAAAACGGTCATGTTTAATGGACGTTGAAACAAAGAACTCTAAAAAAAAGAACGATGAATATATGGAAAATTAATCTGGCAGCGGACTGTCAAACGGGTAATCCTTCAGCAGATGCGCAAACACCAGACAGGAATGTGCCCACCAAAACGATTCATAAATGGTGCGAAATCGCGCATGACATCTCCGAACCTTTATAACCTCGCATCATGGAACCCGAATGAAGATTAGCGGGACAGCAATAATATCAATAACAGAGAAGAGGATATTCCGGGGAGAGAGAGAGAGAGAGAGAGAGAGAGAGAGAGAGAGAGAGAGAGAGAGAGAGAGAGAGAGAGAGAGAGAGATATGAATATTACTGTCACAGTCCTCTCGACCTGAATGCCCCAGTAATATAGGCGACAAGCAAGCGTTTCTCTACACTCAGATTTTCGTCTTCTCTGGTTGAGATTATGTTGTTTATACTTGCGTATTTGCATTGTGAATTCACTCGACTGAATTTAATTTTTCCTCTCGTTTTCTTTCATGCAAGTTTACAGATGCACATGAGAATGCTTTTCTCTCTCTCGCTTTACACACACACACACATATATATATATATAATATATATATATATATATATATATATATATATATATATATATATATATTATATATGGAAATAAGAACACTTAGAAAGAATTGAGCATCTAATTGGCAAATTTGCCATCAAAACAGTTATCCTCTCACAGAAAACATTAATTGAGATCTATCAGAGATTTTTTATATGATGCATCGAACGCCATAACCTTCCCCTTTCCCTACAGACCTGATTTAGCTGCAAATAATTCAAAAATTAGGAAGCCCTCAGAAGGCCCATACCTCCAACAACGTAAAAAAAAAAAAAAAATATTCCTAGCAACGTCCCTCCAACGACGTAAAAAAAAAATTCCTAGCAATGTCTCCGAATACTGCTAAAAACTAATAACTCCAAAAAACAATGAACTCTTCCTTGGCTCACCAACCATCGCCCAAGGACATTTCTCTAAACTCCATCGCTTACTTCTCTGATTTACAAACAAACTTGGACGAGTACACAACCGTCCTGTTTCGATGGGCAAAAACACGAAAATAGTACTGAGGAATTGTTCTCTTTTGCTTTCCTTTGGAAGTATTTTATATTAATTTATTCTTCACTCCATTATTCACCCCAATCACGTTAGAGTCCCAGTGCAGTCGGGAAAACATTCAATACCTCTACACACCTCCCAACCACGAGCCGGCCCTCCTGCTGCATCCATTGGAGATCTCATTGAAAACCTGCCCGCTAAGGAGGTCCTTCGCCGGGACTGTGATGAATAAAGAAAATCCTCTAATGTGCACCAGCGCAATATCGACGTCAAGGGGAATTCCTCCAGTGGAGGTTGGGGGGTGGGTGGGTCGGGGCAGGAGGAAGAAGAAGAAGAAGAAGAAGAGAGGAGGGATAATGCAAAATACTTGACTATAATGACTTCACCAACTCGCACAACCATCATACAAAAAGAGGTTGCTTGGGAGGACTCTAAAACCAACTGTCCGCTCAGTCCTCTCTCTCTCTCTCTCTCTCTCTCTCTCTCTCTCTCTCTCCCCAGTATTACAAAAGCCATTCTACGGACTCATACAACCAGCCAGGTGGCCAAGCAAACATGTTCCTCGAGTGTTATTGCCTTTAATTAGATGTACCGGAATTTCTCGACATCCGCCGCCTCTGACGACAACAACCAAAAGATGATGTCTACCCGGCAACAACATAACACAAGATCAATAAAGGTGTCCATCACGGAATATGGTTCAACGAGCAATGCCTTCACTCCGTTCCTCCAAACGAATCGTTGCTGTCACACTAAAAAAAAAATGTTAAAATTGCTCCGAAGTTTCTTCGGCCAGTCGAGTTTTCTGTTCACCCGCTACGGCGTATAATCAAGGTCACCGAAAATAGATCTATCTTTCGGTGGTCTCGGTGTAATGCTGCATGAGCCGCGGCCAATGAAACTTTAACCATGGCCCGGTGGTGGCCTGTCCTATATCGCTGCCAGAAGCACGATGATGGCTGACTTTAACCTTAAGTAAAATCAAAACTACTGAGGCTAGAGGGCTGCGATTTCCTATGTTTGATGACTGGAGAGTGGATGGTCAACATACCAATTTGCAGCCTTCTAGCCTCAGTAGTTTTTAAGATCTGAGGGCGGACAGAAAAAGTGCGGACGGACAGACAAAGCCGGCACAATAGTTTTCTTTTGCAAAAAACTGAAAATGACGAATTACTGATGTTTAAGATCTACTATAAAAAAAACAAGGATAAAATACTGTATATATCTGACTTTGCTGTCGTTAACATTCTCCAGGAATGTTCCTTTTTAATATCAAAAAGGAACATCTCGGTATATAATAAGTGCGAGCTATCTCTGCTGAATCATTCGTAATTTATCCGTATGACAATAAGCCACAGGAAGTTTGTAAAATATCACATATAAGCTACATTAAGATGTGTCAGTGCTACGGCTTAAAATTCTATCCCTCTGAAGACATGACATATACACTTCTGCTTATTATTAATGGAGTAAAAACACTGACCGGAGTTGTAAGCGATGACATGGATTTTTATTTGATGATTTTATGAGATTTCCACAACACTCCAGGACACTTTTAAATTGCAGTGATTTAAGTGTTTCAAAAACTCCAAGGGGTACAACATACAAAGCACTTCAGATCTTGCACGACGTCACCACAAATAACAAAATGAACTCACCAATATAGACGTGAAATCCCAAGTTATTCAATTTTCACTTTACAACGAGATTTCCTTCTTTCCCGCACAACGTGAGAGGTGCTCCTGCACAAGAGAGGTTCCTTATTCACTTTCAGGACAAAGCAAGACAAAGAAGGAGAGCTTAATAAAAAAAAATAAAAATATCCACTAACGCAATGTCGTTTACTAGAACAGAAGGGAAACGGGGATGATTACAATTCCACAGGCCCAACGGCAGAGGCACCACCACTTGCAGGCCACCACTACAGATCGCAACAACAAACAACAACTACTGTTGCTGCTGCAACCGGGCCCTATGCACGACAACCACTACTACTACCAGTGTCACAACCACACTGCCACCATTCTGCCCCGAGAACACTCCTTCCTACTTCGTGCGAGAGCCACAATTTTAGGGCGGTCGACTCACGCGAAAAGAATAAAAACGGCGTCGAAAAGAACGGACGAAAAAGCCGAGGAACAGTGCCAATCGCCTCTGCTTATGTGCGCTGTTTGCCAGTGAAAACAGAGATCACGCCGCCTTCATAAAAAAAGTGAGAAGAAGACAAACTTTTACGAGCGGAAGGAAGCTTGCGTAGTTCTTCCCCCTTTCTGCCATTACAGTACTTTTCTTAGAAACGGCAACGACTTTTGAACGGTACTTAGCCATTAAGGGTATTTGTCACAAAAAGTCTGTTTGCTCAGACAATGTAAATGTTACTTAAAATTCCTTCCCTTTATCAAGCAGGCCCATCTTGACTTGACCATTGCACTGATGATTTTGACTTGGAAAGCTAAAAATTTTGTTCTGTTATATATGTCACTTCTTTCTCTGATTTATAATTATAATTCTATAGCGAATACGTGCGTATGGAACTATCTGCCAAGGTCATCAATTTGCTTACCAAGTCCCAGTTAAATAAGATACCCGTGCTTGAACACCAAAAACCAGAGCGAAGAAATGCGGATGAACATTGATAAATTTTCATTTTTTTGTAATGGACTGCACCATCGGTAAATACAAACATATAGCATTCCGTCTGATGATCTTAATGATGATTAACTCACAAAAAAGGAAAAAGAAAGCTCAGTCCCCACCGGCCGTAAATCTTGCTCATAACACGGATTTTGTAACATATAACACAACAGCATTACAGTACACTGTGCGTCTTGGCAAATTTATGTTACACTAAACTACACAGATTGTCCCTTGTAATGCAATAGATCCAAGACACGATGGAGCAATATGACCCAGGTTAAGGTAACTACAGGCAACTGCCTTAAATCACGTGCGTCTTTAGATTTCGAACTCACATAGGCTATACTCAAGGAAGCATGAACTCCAATAACCGCGGGTTTGAACACCCAGCTTGGCGGAATGATAACGCCCCTGCTGACCACCTGGTACACTGTGGTAGGTCGCTGCCACGTGGAAGAGTGGCATTAAGTTAATACCCTCAACCCAAAATATTTGCTGAGAACCGTAAACCATTACCATCAGGAAGACCCTTTGTCTTTGGTAAAGACATTTATCAGATGCCTTTTCATATTTGGAAGGACCGGAACAGTACTGCCGTCTGGTTTCTCAGCAAGTCTTCACGGATGAACTTGCTATTCCCTTATCTCCTTTTCTTGACCCTAGCAGATGCTGGTACCCACTCAATGCTGGTTGGATTGATGGACGCTGGGACGGAAGTGAACCAATGACCTAGCAACCTTAGGGATGACGCTGTACCACAGAAGTAACTATCTCACCAAAACAATGACGGTGTAATCCTTGAATAATTGACGATTTCTCGTCGTGACAGGTCTTTGAGAGAGAGAGAGAGAGAGAGAGAGAGAGAGAGAGAGAGAGAGAGAGAGAGAGAGAGAGAGAGAGAAATTGTCCTCACTCATACGATGTACAAAGTAAATGCTTGCAGGCTATACTAAACATGTAATAATGTTAGCTCTACCTGATACCAAATTGCTGTCCTTTGTCTAATAACTCCGAGAATAAACATAACGTTAGGAGGATTCTACAAAATACTGATTTGCAACCTACTGAATATTATGGTAAAATTGATGTCAGGACCTCACCAAAACCGACCCTCGTAACGGGTCATCATTTTTAACTTATCCTACGACCTAGTCCTGTGAAAGTTGAGAATCCCAACGCACTGGTCAAGGTAAGTGTCTATTAACCTAGAAACCTGTTTTCACATCTTCTTAGCCATACAAAGTAGCATGCCATTATTCCGACGTCAGTTCACTGAATTTAATTTCACTTCCAGCTATAGAGTAGTTACGATAATGCTTATGACAATGCAAGCTGGGATATCACATTCTAAGTGGTTCTTAACCAAGTTTGTTGACTTATCAGCAAGAGTAAGGTTATGAAGGGAAATGAAGACCTGGAAGATGGAGCAAAGAAGGGTAATACGAACAACAGAAGAATGGAAGCAATGGATTCATATGGGTATCAGGGTATACAGGTAACAGACGATGGTAGGATGAGAGAAGCCTCACGAAACAGGCGAATCAAGAAAGGTAGCTGGGTGTGTGCTAAAAATTGTCTTGAATTTTCTATGGAAGCCAAGGTGGGAATGTGAGTGAAGGGCCTGTTGAGCCACTTCTCCTTTATGGAAGTGAAGTGTGGAAGCTGAGTGCAAATGTAGAAAACAAGGTTGAAGATGTTGAGCTGAACTATTTGAGTAGTATATGTGGGAAGAGGACTTGAAGAATGAGAAATGTCCACATGAGTAAATGCCATAATAATGTTAGCAAGCGTGAAAAGGCTGGATCAGGGTATTCTAAGATGGATCAGTCATGTGGAAAGAATGGACAATGATAGGCTACACACACACATTCAATATATATATATATATATATATATATATATATATATATATATATATATATATATATATATATATATAAATGAATATATATATAAATAAATGAATATCTATCATATCACCGTGACATTTTATATACACAGACATTAAGCTACAAATTTCATTTAATATTCAATTTGCTCTACCTCTGAAATAATTCCGAAAGGGAATTGTAATTGATAAGTGATAGTCCATTAGGTGGCTATCACTTATCAATTATAACCCCTTCGGTATTATTTCGAGGTTAGCAAATTGATATTAAATGAAATCTGTAGTTTAATATTTGTGTATGTACATACTTACACACATTTACATATATATACTGTATATATATATATATATATATATATATATATATATATATATATATATATATATATATATACATATATATGTCAGAAATTTATATATATATATATATATATATATATATATATATATATATATATATATATATATATATATATAAACGAAGTTTCAACTGAGAGATGACAATCCCAAATGGCTGAAGAGAAGCTCAAATTACTTAGGCAGAAAACGTGCTTAGCGCTCACAACTAAACATTCTAATAAAATGAATAACAGACAGGTTTAGAACGACCGAATTATTCAGACTTACTCTCGTACTGAAATGGCGTTCGCCGTTCAATTTTACTGCGTTTCCTTATCTTGTGTCAAAAACGAGGTCGAAAATCAGTAGCTTACGGATTCCGAATATAATATGCTGACAGGCTATCTTCTGTTAAAACTGTATCCTATAAAATCATGTAGTACACAATCGTAAAACCATGCCTCTCCATGCCATTCATTAAAGTCCTAATGTCAGGTCGCCTTTTCTTCTTCAAACTATTCTGAACAGGATTAAAATTACCGTAAGTCTATGGATATTCTTGCTTAGTGAAAAAAAAATTAATGTGAAAATTGTCGATTCGAGTGAAAAGAGCAGTGGGTGACGAGTGCAAGCACAGAGTAGCTGGGTCTGAAAGAATCGTAAGAAGGCACTCTCACATTTGTCACGGTGAACTGACCCTCGAGAATGACGGTTCATACCTCTATGTCAAAATGCAGATTAGAATATTCCAGGAAGACAGTTAACTAGATGTGAAAAGTGGGGAGAAATCAAAACGACGAGTTTTAATGATAAAATTTACCGCAACAATTGCGAAGTGGTAAACTCGTATACGTCACAAGCACAATAAAAAATTTAAGGCATTCCCCACAATTCTCTGGACACCCAGGTGAAAATCATGCACAGTAGGAAAACAGATACTGTACGCCACTTGAAGAAAAAGGATCAAGTAAAGCCTCATGTTACTGTTAGCAGGAAAGCTCTGGATTCAACTCTACAGCTAAGAGGGTGCAACAAGGGAAACCGTTTAAGATGTGGTTAAAATTCTCCTATATGGGATGAAGCTTAATTTCAACACAGCAATTTTTATGCAAGAAGTAAACATTTACATGTATACGAGGAACACTCCAAATTCTAAGAGATCGACTTAGTCATTCCCTATTTTTATATACCCAACGCACTCATAGCCCTTAATTGCTTATGCAGTCATGCTGAAAATTACAGAATTTTCTAGGATATCGATTTATCAGGACTTTCAAAGAATTCTCAGAGAAAAAGAGATAAGTACTGAGGATGTGATGCGTACTTGAAGGGAATAGCCCAACTTTTATTCTGAAAATCAGTTACACACACACATATATATATACATATATAGAAATCATCAACACACAATCACGTGTGGAACAGAAATAAATTTCTGACTCGTCAGGATCGAAAAAGGTCTCTCAGGTGGAAAGCAAGGGCGTTACCCACTGGGCCATACAAGTCTAGTTGGAACCTGAGCAAATAGAATTACCTGGGCAAGCTAACTGCTTGCATAGTTTTCCCCAACTTCCCGACTCAGCAATGACCCAACAGACATTTCATTCGAATTATCCCTTCACTCCAGAAGGGATAATTCGAATGAAATGTTGTCTATTGGGTCATTGCTGAGTCAGTTGGGGAAAAACTCGCTGGTATGCAAGCAGTTAGCTTGCCCAGGTAATTCCTGGGTGCAGTTGCTCTCAGGCTCCAACTTCTTTTAGACTTGTATGGCCCAGTGGGTAAATGCCCTTTGCTTTCCACCTACCTGGGTTGATCCTGACGTGAGTCAGAAAATTATATACATATATATATATATATATATATATATATATATATATATATATATATATATATACATACATACAAATACTTATACACAAATATATTTATACATTTACACAGTATATATATATATACATATATATATATACACACACACACACACATATATATATATATATATATATATATATATATATATATATATATATATATATATATATATATATATATATATATATATATATATATATATTTATTTATATATATATATATATATATATATATATATAAATATATATATATATATATGTGTGTGTTATAATGTGTGCGCTTTCGCACTTTCATTTGTTGAATTACCATATACGGATTTTCCCTCTTCATTTTCTGAACAGACGTAAATATCTTGGAATTCTCTTATTTATTCCAAAAAATGACTGACATCATTCAGTCTCTTCCCTAGCTGGGCCAACCCAGCTATTTTAACGATACAAAAATGTTCGTTTCCGATGAAAGCTGACGCGGATAAAGGGACATCCGCGGCTGGGTCATTTGTAATGGAATTATTTGTGACATTATAGGCAACATCGCAGGTAATCATGTCAAGGCCGGATGGCGCCGAGGCATATTTTCGAAAATATTATCGGGTCATTACGGTCCGTGTTTATTCGCTCTCGCACCGACGGACATTCTCTGCATTCTAATGTCTCGTGTCTTTCCTTAGCGCTGCAGGTATGTAAAACCCACCAAACGTTATTATATGTGAAACGAGTTAATTACGGGAGCTGATGTTATTCAAGATCAAGTGCGTGAAGGATCTCGCAAATAGGCGGCCGTAATTACAGCAGAGGCAACATGCGTTGGGTTTAAACCATCATTCCTTCGAAATCATTTTCTGTGTATGACTGCCTCCAAGATACGTAATCGTCGCTCTTTCTGTCTGTTGAAGAAACTGCTTATGACAACACATTGTGTGTATGTGAGAGATGAGAGAGAGAGAGAGAGAGAGAGAGAGAGAGAGAGAGAGAGAGAGAGAGAGAGAGAGTCTCTTCCATACATACCTCTAATTTACAGTTCATGTTGAATTAAAGTTTACTCAATAATACTCAGTGTATATGAGTCAAAAGTAATAAACATGTCTAAACATTTAAAGAGAGAGAGAGAGAGAGAGAGAGAGAGAGAGAGAGAGAGAGACAGTTGTCATTAATCTTGAACATATTTTAAATGTCAACCCCTTAATATCGAGTTCACTGTATACACATAAATAAATACATACATACATACATACATACATACATATATATATATATATATATATATATATATATATATATATATATATATATATATATATATATATATATATATATATATATATATATATATATATACCTGTCGAATTCAGGGTCTGTACTTAGAACATAAACCAACCAATCTTTCAAATACAGGTTCATTTCCCTTTGGGAATATAGAATTTCGGCCAAAGGCTAAGCACTGGGACCTATGAAGTCATTCAGCTGTGAAAGGAAAAGCTGAGAGTAGAAAGGTTTGAAAGGTGTACCAGGAGGAAACCCTCGCAGTTGCACTAGAAACAATTGTTAGGAGAGGGTGGACAGCAAGATGGAAGAAAGAGAATATGAAGAGAGTTGCAGCAAAAGGAATGAAAGGGGTTGCAGCTAGGGGCCGAAGGGACGCTGCAAAGAACCTTATGTCATGCCTACGGTGCAACGCGCGAGGTGCACTGACGGCACTAGCCCCCCACGGGGGATTTTCATCTTAAATTATAAAACCTTGATTTCAAATGATAAAATCTGATTTCCTCAGGAATATGTCGAAGCTGATTCTCATCCCTCTTCATCGGCAGTAATACTCACGTTATCGAGAATGACTTTGGCAGAATATGCGCAAATTTGCTTATCCCATCGTTAGATCCCCGAGATCACTCTCATGAACAAATATTAAGTCACCCATTTTCATCCGAAGCAGGATGCTGTAGTTTGTTTATTTTTTTTTTATATATAATTCTTTATTTTTTTTATATATAATTGCCGAGTGCGGGTTGATGAGATCCTACTTTGCCTGTGTATTTGTGGAAGGCAAGAATATTTCCGCCGTGGAGTCCCCAATGTCTCTTACGTCGTCTTAAAGAAGATCAGAAGTTTTGAAGCGTGAGCGAAAGTGCCGGATGTCAATGACTGATAGGTGTGCGCGCTGATTGATGACCGGAAAGTTCTCCCTAAAAACTTCAGAGGGAGGGAAGGGGAAGGCGGGGGGTGTCGCCCAAATGTTGGTCAATTTTTCACAGGCAATGTACCCCGCTGTGACGCCAAAACTCTCTCTCTCTCTCTCTCTCTCTCTCTCTCTCTCTCTCTCTCTCTCTCTCTCTCTCAGGGCGTTTATCAAGGTGGGTAGACCAGGAATGATGAATGAGCCTTCATTTGCTCCTTTGAAAGTTGCTTAGGCGGTAGGTGAAAGATTACTTCTATAAAGTTGATTTTAATGACCTTTTTTCAATGCTGTTGCAGCGTTGTGGTAATTTGCATGAGGACTCACGACCGTCTAGACGAGTTTTATAATCGGCTTCTATATCCGTCCGATGTAAATATACTATACTGTGTGTGTGTGTGTATATATATATATATATATATATATATATATATATATATATATATATATATATATATATATATATATATATATATATATAATATATATATATATAGATATGTGTATATATATATATATATATATCGGATTCACAATAAGCTCTAGGTGCCGTTGCTAGGTAACCAGTTGGTTCTTAGCCACGTAAAATAATTCTAATTCTTCGGGACAGCCCTAGTAGAGCTGTTAACCAGCTCAGTGGTCTGGTTAAACTAAGATATACTTAACTATATATATATATATATATATGTGTGTGTGTGTGTGTGTGTGTGTGTGTGTAATGTAGTATGTGAGAACAGACATAAAATAACGGACACTCGAAATTCTACACAAACTACACCAGACCACACGCTTGCAACACTAATCCAAACACTCAAAAAATAAGGTTATTAAAAATGTAAAGATCTTGAATCCTTAGCCATATACGGACCGTCCTCAAACCCTAATCACTCATTCGTCTCCCCAAGACGCGCCTTTTCTTTAAATTTCCTGAAAACAACAAGAAATGAAAAGAAATAAACTATATCGTAAAATACTCTTCCGCTCTGATGCCACGGCTACTTCAAGGCTTTTCCTGGCAACAAGTATTACCACCGAAAGAGGATGATGAATAGAACAGAACAGAATATAGAATTTAGCCCAAAGCCCAAACGCTGAGACCTATGAGGTCATTCAGCGCTGAAACGGAAATTGACAGTAAAAAGGTTTGAAAGGTGTAACAGGAGGAAAACCTCAAAGCAGTTGCACTATGAACCAATTTTTAGGAGAGGGTGGAAAGTCAGATGGAAGAAAGAGAATATTAACGGAGATAGTTGCAGCTAGGGGACAAAGGAACGCTGCAAAGAGCCTTAAGAAATGCCTACAGTGCACCTCGTGAGGATGATGAAGCTCGTGGAAGCTTCCGTGAGGCATCGCCCCTTGCCGAATTTCCTCCTCTCTTCCTGTTATCGTCCACAACTGCCTCCTCATATCGCTTGCATTCCCAAATTACCTTCCCTTTCCTCATTTCACATTTTCACCAGTCACCCCAATTCTCATCGTCTCCGATGCGCTTAATCGCCTTTGCCAACATTTTCCATTCGAGTTCTAAATCTTCTTTCATTTTGCTCTTATTCCCTTTTCAACCTTACCGCTATTCTGCGTTTCATTCCTTTTACATTATTCACCCCCATCATTTCTTCTTAGATATGGTTTTCCATTCCCCCTTCATTCTCGTTGTTTGTAATCATTCCGTTCTCTTGCCTCTGCCTGTAATTCTGCTCTTCGCTTCCTTCCAAAATAACACGTTCAACCCCTTCGTTCCGTTCGCTCGTTCCTTCAAATCAAGTTCCCATTTCCTCTTAAAAATTTCTTATTTATACACTACTTTCTTCATGCCCCTTTCCCCTTCTCAAACGTCCAAAATTGCCATATACCCTTCCAGCACCGTTTCCCACTACCCTCTATTCCACTCTTTTCGCTGTCACATTTCTGGCAACAAAAGTCCCCGTTCCCCATTTTGAACTCCGCTTCCCATCTCGACAGTTGCCACACTTACCAAAACTTCACAATGCTCAGCCTTTGCGGGGAACAGGTAATCACTTCCCGTCACTTCCTCCCGTCCACGTCTGTTCCAGGGAGGAATGTATATGGTCACCGGTTGGCATTAAGTGGTCGCACGGCGATTTTCAAAATCGCCGGAAAGTAACCGGTGCATTTACATTCAACGACAAGAGCAAGGCTTCTAAGCTTAGGTGACACATGGCCACACATTTCTGGCTATGCTTTCCAAATGAGGCACGCATGGATAATAATACACAACCTTTGTACATTCATAAGCTTGACACACTTCAAAAAGTGACCCCCTAAAGGCTGACACTGAGCTCTGAAATTAACTTGACAAAGCAAAGTGTGTGAGTGAAATTAGCGTGTTTGTCTGATCGTTCTCTCCGTCTGTTAAACCTGAGTAGAAGTAAATGTATTCCTCATTAAGTTCCGAAAAACTGGAAATAATGACGTTAATATTCCATTAAAAAGTACACGTCCGCCAAAGCCGCTTAACAGTTCGTAAATGAGCTCATTGTCATTTTTGACTCGCACGAGTGCAAATCAAATAAAGGTCCAGCCTATTGTGTGACCTTGAATTTTGTATCTGTGACGATCAATTTTTGTAGTCTTAATTGTTATGGATTACCTCTATGCTTTGTCAAAACAATGTTTATCAAAACAACGCAGCTATTCCAGCGCGCGAGGGATCAGAGGTGTGAATATGAGTGACTCGAATTTAGGTTAAGGCCTATACAAATTCATGCTGGATAAGGTCCTAAATAACAGCGAATAATTCCTAAATCTTCTATCCCGCTCAGCTATCCAGTTCATTATTTTTTCTTCGTCAATGTCTTTTTCACATTTAGTTTTTAATAGGGCAGAGAGATACAAAACGAGAAAGGAAGAATGAGTATATGAACAAGGACGTGCCTGGGCCTTTAATGTTTGTGAGAATTAATTTTCCCGTTATTAAGGAGTTTCCCGCATGTTCTTCTTCTTCTTCTTAACAATAATAATAATAATTCCGATAATGGTGAAGAATCCCACAGTAGTGTAAGTGTAAATATATATTTTAGAAATATATATATACAAACGAGAGCTTTAATGTTTGTGTGAATTAATTTTCCCGTTATTAAGGAGCTTCCCGATTGTTCTTCTTCTTCTTCTTCTTCTTCTTCTTCTTCTTCTTCTTCTTCTTCTTCTTCTTCTTCTTCTTCTTCTTCTTCTTCATAATAATAATAATAATAATAATAATAATAATAATAATAATAATAATAATAATAATACGGATAATGGTGAAGTAACCCACAGTTGTGTAAGTGTAAATATATATTTTAGAAATATACAAACGAGAGCTTTCGAGAACATGCTCGAGACTCCTTCTCGAGGAGAATCGAGCAGGTTCTCGAAAGCTCTCGTTTGTATATACATTTCTAATTTATGTTTACACTCACCACCACTGTGGACTTCTTCACCATTTTAGTGACAAGCTGTGAAGAGATTTTTATTAATACCGATAATGACAACACCTGACTCTAGCATCAACATTTTAAGACAAGCAGACCTTGACACCAAAGGCTACTGCATTTTCCGGAAAAAAGAAACCACACGCAAACACACACAACAAAATCTTCCGACATTCACACTTCGGTACCCAAAACTAGCTCTCTCTCTCTCTCTCTCTCTCTCTCTCTCTCTCTCTCTCTCTCTCTCTCTCTCAAGTAATAAACTTTAATACGGGGTTCCTCGCCCGATTTTCGTATTAAGCTCTGGTCCCTCCATTTGCGAACCGTGTGCGCCACCGTTGCGCCACGAGACCACAGAGAGAGAGAGAGAGAGAGAGAGAGAGAGAGAGAGAGAGAGAGAGAGAGAGAGAGAGAGAGAGACATTATTTAGATACAACTGATTTTGCACTAAACCAACAGAGAGATGTCAGGGTTTAAAGCGCGCAAGCAGTGAAAAAAAAATATTCATGAGTAAAAGTTCTTAATATACAGTATATGTTGATCTACCTCTGTGTGTGGGCATGGGCATTTCATAAAGATGCACTGCAATATCACACGCAAATGTAATCATATTAGGATTTAAGTGACTGGCCCCACTATACTAAATGCCAGAGGTTAGCGACGAAATTTAGGGAAAGCATTTCTAACTGGTAACAGAAAAATTTATACGTTCTTAAGATGTTTGTATATGTTGCACTCTTAAAAAACATTATTTGTGATATTCTTACATGTATATATTAACAATAAAAAAATCAGCAAATTTCTTCCATAAACTGTACACTTTATCGTAAAGAAAGTTTATTCAATTCACGACCACTGACAGGTTAACATTTCATAAATAACGGAAAGCTAATCCCCAAACAATGGAATATGCATAAGGGCAAGCTTAATTGAAGCACTGACCCTCACACCAACTACTGACGCAGTAGCATTGATTGCACTGGACACGGCGTTCTCTGTTGCACAGCCCTGCATCACGGATAAGTGACCGACCTGCACCACCTTCGCCTTACCGTGATTACGGCGTCAGTTACAGATGCCTTTCGAAGCTCGTTCTTACCTATGATATAACACTGTGTCTCATCTTTACTCATTCACGCATGATGCGATATTCAGAAATATTCGAACAAAATAAATGCGAAAATACAACAATTCGCAGACTAGAAGCAAATGCCTACATGCTGGAATAACAAGTAAAAGGCCCATTGCATGATAAGGAGCCCTCTCCTGCTTCGTGAATGCAATGGTATTATGCTACAGAGCTTTTATGTCTCGAGCACCAGAGCACTACACAGTCATGATGACATATTCGAGCTTTTCCTCATAACAGCCCGTGGGAATCCAATGCCATTAAACTCGAAGACGCAGTGCAACCATTTTCATACGATGAATTCTTCTAATGACGCAAATCTAAAACATGCATCTTCAGAAAGTGAAAAATGAATACATTCAGCCATGCTTTTCTGACACAGTCAAGGAAAATGGTTGCAAGAAGACAGAAGATATATTTACTTTTACTTAAAGATAAATATATTCACTTTTACAGCAGAGAGAAAAATAAATTAACTTTTCCTTTGAGTAGAAAAATAAATTAACTTTTCCTTTGAGTAGAGAGATAAATATATTCCCTTACCTTCTGAATAAAGCGATATTGAGTACAACACCTAGACACGATAATGCCACCATCCTGACTTTATAACACGCAGAAAATCTTCCTCAGTGGGACGTTGACACCTGATGGCATTCTAAATGAAACAGTGAATCCCTGAAGATTATCTCGTTGCATTTACAGTCCTGCATCTGCTGGCAAGAAATGAAGAAGTAGACCAGAAAGGGACAACTGCAATAACCATTGGATCAACGGTGATCGTATTATGCACGTTTGTGTGTATGTGTGTATATATATATATATATATATATATATATATATATATATATATATATATATATATATATGTGTGTGTGTGTGTGTGTGTGTGTGTTTGTGTATATATGTCTGTGTGTGTAATTTAAATACATACATATATATTTATTTACGTAAACATATAAATATATATATATATATAAATATATATAATTCAAATATATACATATATATAAATATAAATATAAATATAAATAAATATATACAGTACATATATAATATATATATATATATATATATATATATATATGAATGTCTTTTCCTGTAATACTACAGTGTAATATGAATATAAGAAGGCCCATAAAACACTATTTAAACGTTGAAACCATATATTTCGGGCACTAGCTTCTGTGCCCCTGTTCACTGGTAGAATATGGACAGGTGGAAAGTTACAATGGTATATATACAAAAACATAAAGGTGTGGCCCTAGGCCTTAAGAAACGCCACCTCCATAACATCGGAGGCCTAGGGCCACAACTTTATGTTTTTGTATATATACCATTGTAACTTTCCACCTGTCCATATTCTACCAGTGAACAGGGGCACAGAAGCTAGTGCCCGAAATATATGGTTTCAACGTTTAAATAGTGTTTTATGGGCCTTCTTATATTCATATATATATATATATATATATATATATATATATAAGCACATATATATTACCTGCCTCTTTTCTTATATTGGCATAAACGTTTATACACAGGAGTTAACACATAAATCACACTCAAGTACAAACAGATACAAAAATATGGACATGAAAGGGACCAGCTAAGCAAACACTTGAGCCCTCAAGGACATCAATCATCCGTGTCCCCACGTTCGTCAATGTGAGAGAGAGAGAGACTGAAAAACGTGCTAATCAGAGATTAGCAAACAAGAATTAATTTTAATCAAAACAAACCTCACCAAGCAACGCACCGGGACACATGAAGTCATTTAACGCTGAAACTGGATATGGACAGTAAGGAGGCTTGAAAGGTGTGACAGGGGAAAAACCTCGCAGCTGCACTGTGAAGCAATTGTTAGAGAGGGTGGAAAGTCAGATATAAAAAAAAAAAAGACGACATGAACGGAGGTACAGTAAAAGGAACGAAGGAGGTTGCAGCTAGGGGCCGAGGGGACGCTGCAAAGGCCCTCAAGCAATGCCTACAGTGCGCCACGTGAGGGCACGCCAATCAAAGCTTAGCAACCAAGAGTAAATTTCCATCAAAAAACAAAACCTAACCACCGCACCGTGAAGGAAAGGAACGAACCAAATACGAATGCTCCTCTTCGTGAAGGTGAATGCACGATTTGTGCGTTCGTGATCGAGGTAAAATAAATACCAGTTACGTTCGCTGTGGTGTTCAATGCGCTCACGTTCCCGCAGCACGAACGCCTGCACGGACTCTGCTGGTTACTAATGCTGGCCAGTGCTTAACTCGATTTTCTCCACCGGTGTTATGACCGCAATAAGAAATGTGGACTCGTTGTTCTTCCGGAATAAGCCTACATGGCATTTAGTTCCTACTAAACCCCGAATACCTCAGAAGTTCAAGGGGAGACGCAATGCATCAGTACCCTGGAACAATTCTCCTTGTGTCCTAATCATATACCTGCATGTCTATGTATTTGTTTATTTATTAATTTTACTGATTTTTTCTCTCTTAATAACCGATCTCTCCTTTCCGTAGTTCCTATTACCTTCTGTTGCCTCTTTCAGATGAAAATCATATTCTTTGGAAGCTTAAAGAATTTCAAGTCAATGTCCCCTGCCGGGTTGTTCCATATGAATAGGGTTCATCTTCCGCATAATAATAATAATAATAATAATAATAATAATAATAATAATAATAATAATAATAATAATAATAATATGCTTTACGATACAGAATGGACCTTTAAGTACTACATATGGAAAGAGACCCTGCACCAAAGGCTGTGGAAGGTCATGGTGAACAGGCTGTGACACAGCCCAGGTCTTACTATCAATTCTCGTACGTCCACGACCCGAAATCTATTTGGTGCTCACTATGTTCTTACCTTTATTGGTCTGAGGCATGTGTTCCCATTTCACTTCACAGATGCTCTTAAAAGAAGATTTTCAGATTAAAGTAGAAGAGGAGAATATAGAATTTAGGCCAAAGGACAATCGCTGGGACCTATGAGGTCATTCAGCGCTGAAACGGAATTTGACGGTAAAAGGTTTGAAAGGTGTAACAAAGAAGATTTTCAGATTAGAGTACAAGAGTAGATTAGAGAATTAAGGCCAAAGGCCTAGCGCTGGGACCTATGAGGTCATTCAGCGCCGAAACGGAAATTGAGGGCAGAAAGGTTTTGAAGGTGTACCTAACAAGAGAGGAAAACTTCTCAGTTGCACTATGAATCAATTGTTAGGAGACGGTGGAAAGTAGATGGAAGGAGAATATGAACGGAGGTTCAGTTAAAAGGAATGAAAGGGGTTGCAGCTGGGGGCCCTTCCCCTTCCCCCCCAACCTTCCCCTACGGGTTCTTTTCAGATGAGTCGCTGATATCCTTCCCACCTCAGAGTAGTAGATGCGAACTGAATGCCACATGGATTTACCGTTTCCACGAAAACGTGGGAAAATGAGATTTCAAGGAGAAAACCTATTATTAAGCGGCGAAATTACATTTATCAAATTTTTCGAACTTCGAAATTATAATATTTATATAATAATTTCTTTTCCAATTCATGATGTTGAAAATAGGTCACTGTCTCAACTATTTCCTTGAAATGCTCTACGGACCAAATTTCATGAATATGGAATGACCAAGAGTGATTAATGATGATAATGATACAAACAACGGTGAACTATAACGTACTGAAGCTGGAGATTAAGTGCAACAGAGAGAGAGAGAGAGAGAGAGAGAGAGAGAGAGAGAGAGAGAGAGAGAGAGAGAGAGAGAGAGAGAGATAAAAATTCGGGAATCTCTGAATCAGGACATGACAATCGTGTAACTTAGTTAACAGCGACTGCTTAACCTTGTAACCAATTACGAAAGCACTTGCGTTTAACACATTTCAACTTTTTACAATAAAGGGAACCTTTACGTAAAATTCACCAAATAAGGCACAGCCTCAAGAGAGAGAGAGAGAATAATGACTGATTCGGACCTCAAGTGTCGTCCGATGATCGAAGTTCCATCTACTTAAGATCAAGAGAAAACAAGGCAAATTCCACGTGAAAGCGTGACAACGACTTTATACCTCAATCAGTATATCTGTTTCACGAACATAAACTACTGTATTATAATTATATGTAGCCTATATGTGCAAGCAAAACATACGTGATCCAATTTCAAGCCACAGATACCGTTTCATATCAAATCTACTCCACCTTGGGAATAACTTTCACCCAGGAGAATTATAATTTATTAGTGGGCAGTTTATCGTTGCGTATAAACCAAAGGCCCAGGTCCGATTCCTGGCCAGGGAATATGCGTCTGTCAATTATCATTCCCCTTGGATGTAAGCAATTCTCAAGGTATCGTGAAAAGGCCAGTGTATGAGATTTATGGTCTATTATTCCACGTAAAAAAAAAAAAAAGACGCGCGGTAAGTGATAAAATTATGAAAATATGTAAACGTACATTCATTCGTACATTATATATATATATATATATATATATATATATATATATATATATATATATATATATATATATATATATATATGTATGTATGTATGTATGTATAATGTATATATATACACATATATATAATATATAATATAATATAACCATCTGGGTGTTGACTCTCCTAATGATCTCACTTCAGATGTTTTGCAAACACTCGAGAGGCAACAGCACAGTAAACAGTTTGAAGGGTCCCTCTTAAGGGCTCCTTGTTTGAATAAGGAAAAGAAATGCCACTGAAACGTGTTAATGTTGAAGGTATGTGAACTTCATCTGTCGATCAGCAAACAAAAAAGAAGAAGAAGAAGAAGAAGAAGAAGAAGAAGAAGAAGAAGAAGAAGAAGAAGAAAGTGCTCCTTATCACTTGGAAGTTGTGGCAAGTTTTTCCTAACTTAATCTAGGCTATGCAACTGGAGAGGCATCCACGCACCATTTATATAAAACTTTACTCTTTTCCTTTGCAGAACTAAGCTTCCATTAAATAGCCGCTGAAACGTTCCTTTTCATAAACTAACAACTCACGTTGTTAAATCTCTTACAGGAACAATGATGAATCCATCTGCGTTCGCAGTTGCAAGAAAAATGCTACTTCCAGATTAATAAACAAATATGCAAATGTATTGACCCATTTGCATATGTTTAATGAGAAGCACACACAAAGAGAGAGAGAGAGAGAGAGAGAGAGAGAGAGAGAGAGAGAGAGAGAGAGAGAGAGAGAGACTCAATAACCTTTAATAAATCCTTGAAAATGGGTTTCGTTGTTCGCAAGGGTACAACGGGAGGGGAAACAAGGGAAAAAGTATTGGATTATCTGATGCAACAATGGCGATCGGTTGTCATGGTTCCCAAGAGAAGGAAAGGGCTTGGGTATGAAAGGCTGCGTTTTCAAGGCACTGAGAGAGAGAGATTTCAAGGGCGAAATTAAGTTCTTTTTGCCGAATTCAGTCGAAAAATGAAGTCCTATTCAAAAACCAGTGTAGTTACAGAAATAATTCTTCATCACAAACTCGTTCTGAGAAGTAGGTATAAAGAATTCTTGATTAAGGAAATACAAGAAAAAGAAATATTCAATGCTGTTTACTTCGACTAAACGCTGCAGACCTGCTGTTCTACGGGACACCATCGATGACCCAAATCGCAGAGGGAAGAAAATGATGAGTTATGTTCACCTATCCGTAATAAATGTTCAAAAACATATGTGATCTTTTTGGGTCAACGTATTGTCATAAAAGTTCAAACACCATTAACAACGCGCAGAAATGACCTAGAAACAAGCACTTCTTCAATAATGTACTTCTAAAAGCTTGTATACTATTCTTATCAAGCTACATCACTATATTATAAAGACGACTATGCTTTATGCGAGAACCATCTCCAGGTAACACACAGGAATATAAAATCAAAAAAGGGTTTCTTTGGCTATGCACTAGATTCAAGTTAAAACAGGCCAGTCTTTAATTAAATACGTTCCGCAGTTCAACACCAGCCGTTATAAAAGAACGACAGGAAAAATGTAAAAGATTTAGACGTCCATTTCTGATTTTTTTTTTTTTTTTTTTTTTTACTTTGTGAAAGAAAATAATCTTTGAAATAAAATGTTTCAATTCTTCGTCCTACTTTTCAGAAAATGTACCCTCGGCTGCAATGAGCGCCCGAGGCATATGGCGGGGAAGAAAAAATGTGGTGATGGGGTGAAATTTTATTTATACATTTTAAATTTTTAACGGGATTACCTGTTCACCTTCCACACACACACAAACAAAAATTGACTGACTAGAATTAATATAATAATCTACCAATTTTCCTGTTAGTCTTTCGTTTTTTTACTCAAGCCGAGTAATACAATGTATCAAAAGATTAACCCAAAAATCTGTTGTTGACAAGACTGTCTTCCAACCACACACGCAAAAAAAAAAAAAAAAAAAAGTTTAAAAAAATGAAACCCCAAAGTGTCATTTTTGGATGCGACTGTGGAAAAATAATGGCTCTTAATGCACAGAATTTTTAGAACCCTTTACTTTGGCAACGACTGGAAACTTCTAAAGCATTTATGGATAAGTTCAAGCTGATCTGCACTGGGGCTTTGATTTTATCAATTTTGGCTGTTAAGCCAAGCACTGGGGCACTTCCGGCCATTCTGCGCTGCAGACTGAAAAGAGGGCGTTGGAGAAGTTGGACGGCAAAATAAGAGATGGAGATAATAGAGGGGTTGAACCACATGGATGTAATGGTGGAACTGGGAGAAAACTCACGCTAAGAGGTAATAGTTAGAGAGGTTCCACAGCACGGAAGGAGGCGGGAATGGAGGTGAGTTTAAGCAAAAGGCTAAAAATTAGATGCAGCTAGGGACAGAAGGGACGCTGCAGGCACCCTTGAGTAATGCCTACAGTGCTCCACGTGAGATGCAAATACGGCAATACCTCCCTAAGGGGGAATTAAAAAAAAAGGAAGGAACTTGCAAGCAAACTGGTATTAGCAAATATTTCGCAAGAATCAAAACTTCACAATTTTTCCACCTCCGAATGTTATCATTACATCAAACCTCTTTGAAATATAATATTATATATCCACGTTTCATTTCAGTTTCACATTTTATAAATGTGGTAAAAACTTACAAGTGAAAATAATCTAGAAGTCCACAAATATGGATTAAATTCTGATGGGTGAAGCAGAGTTTGCACAATAATCCAAGTCGAGTTAAGCTTCCAGAGAGAGAGAGAGAGAGAGAGAGAGAGAGAGAGAGAGAGAGAGAGAGAGAGGGGAGAGAGAGAAATCAACAAGAGACTTCAATTCTAATGGAGAGAGAGAGACAATAATCTAAGAGAGTTAAGAGAGAGAGAGAGAGAGAGAGAGAGATTAACAGTGGAGAAAATAATCTAGAAATCAACAATTATGGCTTCAATTCTAATGGCTGAAGCTGAGTTTGCACAATAATCTAAGTCGAGTTAAGCTTCCAGAGAGAGAGAGAGAGAGAGAGAGAGAGAGAGAGAGATTAACAGGGGAGAAAATAATCTAGAAATCAACAATTATGGCTTCAATTCTAATGGCTGAAGCTGAGTTTGCACAATAATCTAAGTCGAGTTAAGCTTCCAGAGAGAGAGAGAGAGAGAGAGAGAGAGAGAGAGAGAGAGAGAGAGAGAGAGAGAGAGAGAGAGAGAGATTAACAGGGGAGAAAATAATCTAGAAATCAACAATTATGGCTTCAATTCTAATGGCTGAAGCTGAGTTTGCACAATAATCTAAGTCGAGTTAAGCTTCCAGAGAGAGAGAGAGAGAGAGAGAGAGAATGATTAACAGGGGAGACTTCATAATTAGCCTAACTGGATGTGTTTAACGTTGTTGTGGGGCGTGTAGCCTCAAGGAACAACTCTTAAAAGTGCGAGCAACTCAGCTATCTCTTACCCAACTAAAACTCTTAAACAGAGCCATCTGCTCGAGGGCTCTCGTCTCATCTGGGAAATGCCACCTCAGCCCTCCATGGAAGAGCACACGACACTTACACCGAGACATTTCATAATTTTTGAAGAGATCAAAATTTGCGAACAACGAGTCCACCAGCAGAGCTGAAATTCTAAGATGAAAGAACCAGAATTTTTTTCACCTATATTTCTAATTTAGGGCCATATAAACAAAGATGTAATGGTAGACTTTAATCAATAATGAGTTTTATTTGATTGCAGCTGGTTTTTCTCCTCTATCTTATCTTCCATCTCGTGAATTAAAATCAGAAGATAAGTTAAGTATGGCTAAGTTTAACCAGACCACTGAGCCGATTAACAGCTCTCCTACGGCTGGCCCGAAGGATTAGATTTATTTTACGTGGCTAAGAACCAACTGGTTACTTAGCAACGGGATCTACAGCTTATTGTGGAATCCGAACCACATTATAACGAGAAATTAATTTCTGTCACCAGAAATAAATTCCTCTTATTCTTCATTGGCCAGTCGGAGGTTCGAACTCGCGGCCAGTAGAGTGCTAGCTGAGAACGGAACCCACTCGCCCAACGAAGAACATAACTTCTTGTTAATTAACATCAGAAGATAAGGAGACCTGGAGATTTGGTTTTGTACAGAAATGACTTTTTTTTAATTCGGGAAACTTGCAAATTACTTCGATCATCACGCAGTCATGATTAGCGAAATATAAGGAGTGACATATTTTCCAGACCTATTTTAGTCTAAAACTATAAAACAAAAAAAATTCTCTGACAATTTTCCCGTAATTTCCCGTTTCTTAAACAAATTACGAAACAATAACGAGCACGAAAATATTTTCGCTGAAAATACCACATCACCAGCGGAGCGAAATTAAACCGATAACCACCGCCGGGGGAGAGAGAGAGAGAGAGAGAGAGAGAGAGAGAGAGAGAGAGAGAGAGAGAGAGAGAGAGAGAGAGAGAGAGTCTCAACCTCTACTAAATCGATAAAAATGGGTTTCCGGCGGTGTGCTGTGTCTTCGCCACTATCAGGGATATTACAAAAATCCATCACTTTAGCAGTGAAGAAGAAGGCTTCGCGTGTCAAGCCAAAATTCTTTTCAGTCTGGAAAGTCTGACGTTAATTTTCTCCTCAAATGGTATTTTGAAGTTATCTTTAGTTCATTAGGACCCTTTTACAATCCTTGCTTTTATAAAGAAAACAAGGCAGTAGAAAAAATATCAATATTAAACTATAAGAGACAACGCTTTGCTTATCTATATTTCGGTCCCTATCAAGTGTAGAAATTCTGAAAAAAAAAAAGTAATCAGATTTTACTGAAGGAAAGAGGAGACCCCATCATATATCAGAAAAGGTTTCGTGCGGGAACTCTCATAACGACACGAAAATGAATCATTTTGAAAATAATACTTCGGTACACTAAACATCTCAACTTGTAATTTCCAGGGACTCAGGAAACACTAACGCTAATGCTAGTGATGAAGACAGTCAACTACAATAAACGCAAACAACAATGATATTTCATTGGCCGACAGATAGGCCATATATATATATATATAGCCTATACTGCAGCCAGCGGAACACGTAACCGACGGGATATCAATATAGTGACTGAGATGTCAATCATTATTTAATTAAAGATGCACTGCTTGCCCACTGCTGGAAATCGACCAAGCCAATTCGACGTGTCCAAAGGCCAACGGCGACAATATCTCACAGAATTATACAGTGATGTTCTCTCAATATCAAGTGGAGGCTTTTAGTCTACGTACAAGATAAGTTTTCCATCAGCTGGAAACTATGCAGGAAGAACTTTTGTTCCCTGTTGTGTAAAATAATTCTGAGAGATTTATGTATTCTCCAGATCCCTTTCATTAAGAGCACGCTCAAGCCATAACAGTATTTTATTCGCGCGGCGTTCCTAAGGGTTCCTTGAGGCCAGGAGTGGCCAATCTTTTGCATCCCAAGTGAACTACAGATTCTAAAGTGGGATGATATGGATAAGATAAAAAAAAAATCAATTTTCTGTTCTTCTTCTTCCCATATGTGCAAAATGTTTTTTCTTGCTAGTGACAGACTGTAATCACCATCTCCTAATTTAGAGCTAATTTGAAAATCAACTTGATATATGAATTCTAATTCTTCAGTGGTCAATTTGGCTCTGCAGATATCAAGTGCTCTCAGAAACATTCAGTTTCATGCTGAGAGTTTTACGTCTACCTTGTGGGAGGAGTATATAATTGTTACTTATGAAATTGTTATTGTTTTCCATATATATATTTAATTATATATATATATGTATATATATCAATTTATATATATATATATATATATATATATATATATATATATATATATATATATATATATATATATACATTGCATACATTAAATTGAATGTTTCTGATACTTTGGTAATTTTCAGTTGCTTAACAACCCTTTTTCTTGTATTGTACGTTGGTACCATTATATGTTTTTTTTTTTTTTAAACTACTAGTTTCTAGTGGCGATATTCAACATGTTTTGATATTTTAGGCCTTTCTTGGGTGTTTTACTTTCCTTAATAAACGCTCCACGAGGTCCACTGGCCGACGAAACTCTTAAGCATTTTCTAACAATTTGCATTTTTCATTTTCCCTATGTGGAATACTCCTGAGTCATATACGTTCGTATCTATGAATATTACCAGCACTTTATATATATATATATATATATATATATATATATATATATATATATATATATATATATATATATATATATATATATATATATATATATATATACATATATATATATATATATATATATATATATATATATATATATATATATATATATATATATACATATATATATATATATATATATATATATATATATATATATATATATATATATATATATATATAAATGGATGTGTGTGCGTGTTCCAGCATAACTCTGAAACACATTGAGCAATTTCAACCAAACGTGGTATACATATGACTTACTACCTGGAAAAGAATACTGTGGGGGTAAGACATCACTAGCACCAAAGGGCGCCAAAGGGGGTGGGGTTGGGAAGGGACTCCCTGGAATGGGGCTGGTTCTGCCCGTAGACTTAGTAACTAAATAAACTCTACGCATTTATCATACCTCACTTCGGTAGACATATGACTTGCTATCTGGAAAAGAATACTGTGGGGGATAAGACATCACTGGCACCAAAGGTGTGGGGGTGGGAAGGGGTGACATGTAAAAATAACCAAAAACGACAGATATTAGTGTCTAATCCATAGTTTTCAGGGCCGCTGTGATGAATAGTGACACTCCCAGTGCCCGAACAGTCCAAGTTCAGCCCTGATAAAAAATGTAAAAAATGTTGAGCATTGCAATTGAAGCAACTAACTTAACAGGAAAGGGAGGGAGAGAGAGAGAGAGAAAAAAAAAATTTATCATTGTCATTCAGTTTGCCTGGGCTGTGTCGGGTTAGGCAGCTAATATATACATACATACATGCATACATACATACATACATACATACATACATACATATATATATATATATATATATATATATATATATATATATATATACAGTATAAAGATAAAATCCACGAAGGAAAGGGAAACACTGGAGTGCTACGAGGCCTTTCGACTCTTTCGTCCTTTACTTAGCAGACTCCCAAGAAAAGGACGAAAGAGTCGAAAGGCCTCTCAGCACTCCAGTGTTTCCCTTTCCTTCGTGGATTTTATCTTTTTTTATACATTCATCACGTTCCGTATTTTCGTGATTCAGTTATACATACATACATGTATATATATAATATATATATATATATATATATATATATATATAGATATAGATTACGTATAGCTATATAGATATATGTATATACAGATATATATATATATATATATATATATATATATATATATATATATATATATATATAGATACATAGATATGTATAGCTATATGTATATATACATTATATATTTCTATATCTATACCCCTATTAACACATACAAATATATAAATATACACATATATATTTAGTGTGTGTGACCACAAGTACTGTGTGAAATCTTAACCCTCATCAGTGACATCGCCTAAACTGGGCACAAACGAGGACCTCATCATCGCGGAGAGCAGACATGCCTCCTCCAACAGAACACGCTTCGTACTACAAATTTACCGTCTTTTCGTCCCCTTCTTCCTCTATATAAAAAGGAAGGAAATTTAAGAACGGCGATGATGGCCATCATGTTAGACGGTAACCTGAGAATTGTGATAAGTGTAAGTACAAATAGGAGGGAGGAGCGAATAATGAGTCTACTTGGTGGGGTAAGGAACCAGGAGACTACCCAGTTCCAAAAGGATAAATGTCACGTACGAAATAACATCACGCTCGATGTACAGAAGCAAAAGTGAATGCCTTCGTGAAATCAGGAAAGTAAAGGACACGAAGGCTGGAAAGAACTGAAACAAAGAAATACTAGCAGCAGCATATTGGTGACCGTGGCGCGATTCAGCTGGGAAATACAAAAAGAAAAAAGCTAAAAATAACATAAACAATAACATGGACAGCCTAACAGCCTCACAATACCTGAGAAACGAAGACAGTATGGGTGGTGCTGAGGTACACAAGAGGCCGCTCGCTACCTTTACAAACGCCAGGAGTTCAGCTTTAACTCGGGGGAAACCTAAGACCCCTGACGAAACTTGAACTCATTACGCAAGTATGTACAAGAGGAGGAAACTCGTCTCGGGAAACTGCGCCCAAAGAATCATTCGGCAATGCTCCCCAGTGCAATAACGCAAACTCCTTACTTGCAAGCCATACCAAGGGGCGTTACGCGCCACGTTCTGTCTCCCCTTGAACACGGCTTTCTCTTAAGCATACTGCAGGGGACACAGTGATGCTCATCGCTCACTTGAATAGAATAGAATATAGAATTTGGACCAAAGGCTCAGCACTGGGGACCTATGAGGTCATTCTGCGCTGAAACGGAAACTGACAGTAAAAAGGTTTGTTAAGGAGAAGGTGGAAAGTAAGATGGAAGAAAGAAGGTGAAAGGAGGTACAGTAAAAGGAATGAAAGCTGTTGCAGCTCGGGGCACTGACAGCACTGCCCCACTAAAGGGGTCAGTCACTTGAAATACTTCTGTAGTTTTCTGTACCGCCTACCTGACCGGGAACTCATTCTGGCGAAAATATTTTGCATAGGATTTTTTCCCCCCTCTACTGCAGAGTGTCTTTTCTCCGATAAGATTAAGGAAATTATCGCCACATCGCATGCACACATCCTCATATGCAATTACAAACTGCTCTCGGCTGTCGTTTGCTAAGGTCCAGGGTTCACGCTCGGCTGCAAATGGTGATAGTAGCTGCTGTGGTTATGAAAGAGGGTGTGAGGCTAGCAATTTCATCCTTAAAGACTTTCATATTGTAATAAATCATGTACAATTCCTCACACACAGAATATATTATATATATGTATATTTATTTATATAATATCTATAAATATTTATATAATAAATATATATTAAACATATATATATACATATATATATATTTTTAATATATATTTTTAATAATAAATATATATATAGATATTATATACATAAATATTATACATATATAAATATATATATACAGTATACATAGACATACAGTATATATATATATATATATATATATATATATATATATATATATATATATATATATAATATATGTACATATATATATATATGTATATATACATATGTATATAAATACACATACATATGTATATAAATATACACACATATATATATAAATATATATATATATATATATATATATATATATATATATATCATGAATTTAACTTCAAGTAGCCTACTCCCTACACTGAATAACATATATTTTCAGAAAACGTAACTTCCTGACTAAGAAATTTCCTGACATAATTAAAATGGCTTTATTCGATCCCTATTCTTCAAATAAGTACTCTAATGACAAGTGGCATATCAATCTCCTGAGAGAGAGGAAACGTGGGAGATTGCTACAATCGACCGAATCATAGATATTACGACTTCCAAAACCAGAAAGGTCTCGATTCGAGTCGCCAGAACCGCGAGGCAAATGTATCCCACCAAACAAAGAACGTGAGGCTTAATGGCCCAGGTGGAGGAGGGTCATTCATGGGTTGATTAAGTCGCGCGCTGAGCCTTTTAGCCGTGATTAAACCGATCACGGAGTATGTAAATGGGCGGAGGCGTGTGCGTGTGTGTGTGTGTGTGTGTGAGCGCGAGGCTTTCGGGGTTGCAGAGTATTTCAGGACCGCCGAGGCATTGAAAGCGCTTTTCAAAACTGTATGTGAAGGGCTCCCCTCAAGCACATTCACAGGCAAGGCGAGGGTGGAAAAGGCGAGGAGGCACGCCCATGTGCACTGCTTCCTCGACGTTGGGCGAATTCACGCATTCCAGAAACCGAACCACTTTAATCAATTTGGTTCGGGCGTGGATATTAAACTGTGGGGAACGGGCATGACCCAAGTCAGTAGCCTGCTCTAGTAGACTCGGGATCTTGAAGGAAAGAGCAGAGATACAATGTTGATTACACTGTCCACTTAATTCACATCTGTACGAAGGGACTGAGGTTTTACGATGCTACATTAATGTGTGTGTGTGTGTGTGTGCGCGTGAGAGAGAGAGAGTATTAAATGACTGCCATGGAGTGTTTGTAAAAGGCCGCATATGAACAGACCTCCTTTTGTGAAACCACATATTCCTATAGTCATACGCTACAGTTTTAAAGAATATATATAGCCTTCCAGTAAAATAATCTATATATTCACGCATTTTCATAAATTAGAAATGGCCATAGGCTATACAGAAAACCTCAAATAATAAAGAATGACAAGTACTAGAAGACTCCATAAAGCCATCTTCGGCAAGCAACAGACAGAACCGAATCCAATTCTTGTCAAGGCTAAATAACCATGGCGGACATTTATCATAATGGTGGAAGCTAAAGCTATTCCATTACAGAAGGAAGACTTCATTACTGTCATCATGTCGTAATGGGGAGGCGTAAACTTACCGGGGATGGGACCTTCCTCGAGAGGGAAGGGGATGCATAGAATTTGAGACGGAGAGGAAGAAGAAATTGAAGTGCAGAGGAGGCTCTCTCTCTCTCTCTCTCTCTCTCTCTCTCTCTCTCTCTCTCTCGTATTTAGTGCGAAAGGCTGGGTGGGGGCAGTGTGCTTAGAGTTATAGACGCTCGTCTATAACCTACTTTTCAGCTTAAAAAATTTTCCTTTTTTTTTATTAAATGACATTTTACATAAAAGGGAACAATTCAGAGTCGAAGGATCTCCAACATTAGTTCAGACATAACAGACAGTGCAGAAGCTCTTACATGTGACCCAAGTACCTACCTCCTCCCTTTATTTTTTTACAGTATTACTACTGAATCAAAGCATCCGGGCCAAAACGACCAAAGATAAATTCTGCTTCTGACCAATGCACGCCGTTACTTGCAGGCCTCGCAGCTTCGGAAACGATCGTTCTATTAGTTTATTTGAAATGTGACCCAAGTTTGCCGAGGAAAGGGGAACATCCGGGAGTTCGAAGAAGATATTTTTTTTTTTTCTCCTTTCTATGAAGCGTCACAGAGGGACAATTGTCAACAATTTTTTTCCCTCGATGAGGTTTCTTCTCTTGTTCTCTATTTCGGATGTACGGGGTATCCAAACAGTGCTTTAAAACTCCATTGTTTTTTATTCATAAACATTATATATAAATCTACATACATACAACATACATATATATATATATATATATATATATATATATATATATATATATATATATATATATATATATATATATATATATATAATTTACATATGTAGGCTATGTATGTATAATATACATATATATATAATTAGCCTATATACATAAATATATTATATATATATATATATATATTATATATATGTGTATATATATATATATATATATATATATATATATATATATAAATATATATATATAATTTACACAAACACATATATATAAAAGGTGCACGTGTAAAAGTTATAAAAGGATAAATGCAACAAGTACGGGCGCTATATCCCTACCATGTTTAAAACAAAAGCCGTCCACACCTGACTCAAGTTTCATAGGAGGAGATAATCAACTGATTAAGTAAGTTCTTTCTGTCAGCGACGATTGGCTTTCTTCTTAAACTACGATAGAGTGGAGACACGAAGTCCGAGAGCTTTAAGAACTGGAGGAAGAGGGACACAACAAAAGACTATGTTATAAAGAGGAGGAACTAATCGAGGACAACGTTCCTAGGAGGAGGGTCTAATCAAAAGACTATGTTATAATGAGGAGGGTCTAATCACAAGACTATGTTATAATGAGGAAGGTCTAATCAAAAGAGAATGTTATAATGAGGAGGGTCTAATCAAAAGGCTATGTTATAATGAGGAGGGTCTAATCAAAAGACAATGTTATAATGAGGAGGGTCTAATCAAAAGGCTATGTTATAATGAGGAGGGTCTAATCAAAAGACAATGTTATAATGAGGAAGGTCTAATCAAAATATGTTATAATGAGGAGGGTCTAATCAAAAGGATGTTATAATGAGGAGGGTCTTCAAAAGATATGTTATAATGAGGAAGGTATAATCAAAAGACTATGTTATAATGAGGAGGGTCTAATCAAAAGACTGTTATAATGAGGAGGGTCTAATCAAAAGACTATGTTATAATGAGGAAGGTCTAATCACAAGACAATGTTATAATGAGGAAGGTCTAATCAAAAGACGATGTTATAATGAGGAGGGTCTAATCAAAAGGCTATGTTATAATGAGGGTCTAATCAAAAGACTATGTTATAATGAGGAGGGTCTAATCAAAAGGCTATGTTATAATGAGGAGGGTCTAATCAAAAGACTATGTTATAATGAGGAGGGTCTAATCAAAAGACTATGTTATAATGAGGAAGGTCTAATCAAAAGACTGAGGAAGGTCTAATCAAAAGACAATGTTATAGGGTCTAATCAAAGGCTATGTTATAATGAGGAGGGTCTAATCAAAAGACTATGTTATAATGAGGAGGGTCTAATCAAAAGGCTATGTTATAATGAGGAGGGACTAATCGAAAAACTGTTACAAAGAGGAGAGACTAATTTAAAGATTAAGTTATTTATAATGAGGAGGGACTAATCGAAAGACTATTTTAAGGAAATGCTAAATAAAGGCTATATTATAGTGAGGAGGGACTAATCAAAAGACTGTTATAACGAGGAGGGACTAATCAAAAGACTGTTATAACGAGGAAGGACAAATTGAAAGACTAAGTTATAATGAGGAGGGACTAATCGAAAGACTATGTTATAATGAGGAGGGACTAATCAAAAGACTATATTATAATGAGGGACTAATCAAAAGACTGTTATAATGAGGAGGGACTAATCAAAAGACTATGTTATAATGAGGAGGGACTAATTGAAAGACTACATTTTAATGTGGAGGGAATCATCGAAAGACTATGTTATAATGAGGAGGGACTAATCAAAAGACTATATTTTAAGGAGGAGCGACTAATCAAAATAAAATATTATAATGAGAGAGTCTAATCGAAAAACTATGTTGTAATGAGGAGGGACTAATTGAAAGACTATGTTATAATGAGGAGGGACTAATCTAAAGACTGTTATAATGAGGAGGGACGAATCAAAAGACTAGGTTAAAATGAGGAGGGACTAATCGAAAGACTAAGTTATAATGAGGAGGGACTAATCAAAAGACTGTTACAATGAGGAGGGACTATTCGAAAGACTATGTTATACTGAGGAGGGACTAATCGAAAGTCCATGTTATAATGAGGAGGGTCTAATCGAAAGACTGTTATAATGAGGAAGGACTAATCAAAAGACTACGTTATAACGAGGAGGAACTAATCGAAAGACTATGTTATAATGAAAAGGGACAAATCGAAAGACTATGTTTTAAGGAGGAGGGACTAATCGCATGACTATATTATAATGAGGATGGACTATTCAAAAGACTAGGTTACAAGGAGGAGGGACTAATCACATGACTATATTATAATGAGGAGGGACTAATCAAAAGACTACGTTAAAAAGACTATGTTAAAAAGGAATGGGTACTAATCCAAAGACTACACTAAATGAATTTCATTTAGCATAAAAAAAATCACCCAAAAAATATAAAAAAAACCGATGCTAGTATAATGACCAGGTTGACTAGGAAATAACGACAGAGAAAATACTCTTGGGATCCTAATAACTACAGAAATGAGAGGATACTGACCATTCAATGGGGTTGGGTTACTTCTTTGTTAGATCAAGGAGCTTGTAAGCTTACGAAACGGTTAACTTTTCCACTGAATTTAAATTACAGCCTTTTCATACAGAACAATACCCCCATACAGGAACGGACAAAGATATTGGCAATTAGCAGACAGCATACCTACACCAAGTCCACTCTGCAGTAAACCAATCGATCTAACCCACGTTTCCCCCAATGACTGAAATATCTGAATCACAGACTTCGATTACATGCGGTAGAAACATTCCCTGGATGACCCAATTCACATGATACACGTTCGCTAATATCGCTGACTGAAAGTGCGTCGTGGTTACCGAGGCAAAAGATGATTAATCGCCATTGCGCTCACCGGAAGTAAATGAGTTGGAGAGGGATCCCAAATGAATTTTTAGTTTTCTGTAGAAAACTATTGTGCCGGCTTTGTCTGTCCGTCTGCACTTTATTCTGTCTGTCCGCCCTCAGATCTTAAAAACTACTAAGGCTAGAGGGCTGCAAATAGCTATGTTGATCATCCAACCTCCAATCATCAAATATACCAAATTGCAGCCCTCTAGCCTCAGTAGTTTTTATTTCATTTATGGTTAAAGTAAGCCATAATCGTGCTTCTGGCAACGATGTAGGAAAGGCCACCACCGGGCCGTATTTAAAGTTTCATGGGCCGCGGCTCATACAGCATTATACCGAGATCACCGAAAGAAAGACTTATTTTTGGTGGTCTTGATGACGCGCTGTAGCGGGCGTACAGAAAACTCGATTGCACCGTAGAAACTTAGGCACATTTTTTACTTGTTTTTATTATGTTTTATCCTTGGCAGAGGTATTAAATTTCATAAAGCTTCTCAGAGTCACATTAAGCTGACGTTACTACTTATTTTCCAAGTCTAAACAGACATAATCAGTTGAAATTTCAAATTCCCAAAGATTACACAGAAATACACAAAAAAATGGTAGGAAAATACGCCACAGGTTCACGGTGATTTTTATCAATTACTGGTTAAAAACTCTACAGACGCATTTATTCACCATATAATCATGCATCTGGTAGGGCTCCGAAAAACACGATTTTTAACAGCGCAACAACTTGCCAGTGGAAGATTACAAAATGAAGGTGTTGGGATCGCGAGGAAATGAGATCCACATCACACAGAACAAACAAAAATCTATTAAAAAACAACAACAGAGGAAAAGAGAGACTAGGAAACAACTTCAATTAATGATCTTCTGTCACCCTGATGAAAACGTGCGTGGAGTTATTAAACTGATCTTTCCCTTTTTGAAGTTTGCTGGACGTAAAACAATGACGACGCGTATTGAAAAAAACGTCTGTGCCCAAAAAATTTCTCCTTCTTCTTCTTCTAAACAACGTTACTGATCCCAACAGAAAGATGCTTGAAACCAGCACCTGGTATACTTACATAAATGTATCATCAGATATCGAAAGCATGGAACACATTTGTTACACAAAAAAAAAAAGGAAGTGAAAGATTAAACAATATTTAACACAACAATCTATCTAAGTGTAATTATAAACAGATAAACAGGGCTAACGAAATGTTTAAAAAATAACCTTTTGCAAAACAGCGACACTCAAGAATTTCAGATCAACACTTCTCAAAAATTTCAATTTCAAGTGGCATATCACCACTGCCCAGAGACTACTGCTTGTATGTTAGTGTTTTCTCATGAGCCTACCTATGCCATTGGACAAATCGGTACACCATGGTCCAGTCCATTCACACAAGTCAAAATATGCAGGGTACTTGTAAAAGAGCCACTCACCCACTTTCTCCTTACAATGAACGTCATGCGTTGCTCCAAAGCTTACCTGAAAAAAAAAAAAAAAACACACTATATTAATGTCACATCTTGACTAGTCAAACTATGCCTTCATCCACCATAATCGCTGCCCACCAAAGTAATACATCTATACAAAACACATATACATACATATATATACTTAAGTATGTAGGTATACATATATATAAATATACTGTATATGTTTAAACATATACATATACATATATGCATAAATATACATATGTATACACATACATATATACATAATACATACAAGCATACATGTATGTATACGTATAAATGTATGTATATATACATACATACATACAGATATACGTGTGTATGTGTGTAGAAGAAGAGACGGAACCTATAAAACAATGTTTTGATCACATATTTCAGTATTATTGATTCAACAATCCTGAATACTTGATGAAGTGGACAGGCTGAGAATATCCAGTATATGTGTGTGTATATATATATATATATATATATATATATATATATATATATATATATATATATATATATATATATATATATATATATATATATATATAAATATATATATTATAATTATATATATATATACATATATAATATATATATATGCATGTGTATATATATATATATATATATATATATATATATATATATATATATATATATATATATATATATATATATATATATATATATAATGAATGGTTGCTGTAGATGGATAATAATAATTTTGCTAAAACTGTAAACACCTGTTTCCCTTCCGGTCTTCTGATGAATGAAAGTCAAGATACTGACTAACTTGAGCCTCCAGCGCTCGTAGTATGAATTATTATTCTATGAAGGCCAACATAGCCGGGGAAACCGTTGTTTTTTGTGTTAGTCCAAAGCTAATTTCGTAAATACTTCGCAACTTCCAGGGCCAATTAACTGGGATCACATTTGTTTGATTAATGACTGCAGATTCCAGAATCCACTTACCAACGAACTTCGTACCGTTCAAGTGTTCCTTAAAGAACTGAGATAATCAGTAACCTTCTTGACACTTGCAACATACCGGAATCACTTATTTTTTGTTAGAAAGTATTCTTACGTTGCCTGCTAGAAATTTCTCAAATTTCATTAATTGATGGCTTATTCAGCAACACATGCAAGATATATTAACTGGGTAAAATGATGATGAATAGCTTCAAATTTTTTTTCAAAGTCCCTCTACAATGAAAATTGTAAACCCATAAGCTACACTGAAACAAGATGATGACATAGAAAACTTGTGACAAAGGCCTACGCTGTGTCATTATACCCAAAATTTCTCGAATTAAAACTTTTCCGTCGTTTTCTTCATGATGAGGTATTAGAGCTAGGAAATGGCAGAATTTACTAACATACATCAAGTATTAGAGCTGGGAAAAAGCAGAATTTACTAAACATACATGAGGTATTAGAGCTAGGAAATAGCAGAATTTACTAAACATACATCAAGTATTAGAGCTAGGAAAAAGCAGAATTTACTAAACATATATCAGGTATTAGAGCTAGGAAATAGCAGAATTTACCAAACATACATCAAGTATTAGAGCTAGGAAATAGCAGAATTTCCTAAACATACATCAAGTATTAGAGCTAAGAAAGAGCAGAATTTACTAAACATACATCAAGTATTAGAGCTAGGAAATAGCAGAATTTACTAAACATACATCAAGTATTACAGCTAGGAAATAGCAGAATTTACTAAACATACATCAAGTATTACAGCTAGGAAATAGCAGAATTTACTAAACATACATCAAGTATTACAGCTAGGAAATAGCAGAATTTACTAAACATACATCAAGTATTAGAGCTAGGAAATAGCAGAATTTACTAAACATACATTAAGTATTGCAGCTAGGAAATAGCAGAATTTACTAAACATACATCAAGTATTAGAGCTAGGAAATAGCAGAATTTACTAAACATACATCAAGTATTACAGCTAGGAAACAGCAGAATTTACTAAACATCAATTATTAGAGCTAGGAAATAGCAGAATTTACTAAACATATATCAAGTATTACAGCTAGGAAACAGCAGAATTTACTAAACATCAATTATTAGAGCTAGGAAATAGCAGAATTTACTAAACATACATCAAGTATTAGAGCTAGGAAAAAGCAGAATTTACTAAACATATATCAGGTATTAGAGCTGAAATAGCAGAATTTACCAAACATAATTAGAGCTAGGAAATAGCAGAATTTCCTAAACATACAAAAGTATTAGAGCTAAGAAAGAGCAGAATTTTAAACATACATCAAGTATTAGAGCTAGGGGAGCAGAATTTACTAAACATACATCAAGTATTACAGCTAGAAATAGCAGAATTTACTAAACATACATCAAGTATTACAGCTAGAAATAGCAGAATTTACTAAACATACATCAAGTATTACAGCTAGGAAATAGCAGAATTTACTAAACATACATCAAGTATTAGAGCTAGAAATAGCAGAATTTACTAAACATACATTAAGTATTGCAGCTGGAAATAGCAGAATTTACTAAACATACATCAAGTATTAGAGCTAGGAAATAGCAGAATTTACTAAACATGCATCAAGTATTACAGCTAGGAAACAGCAGAATTTACTAAACATCAATTATTAGAGCTAGGAAATAGCAGAATTTACTAAACATATATCAAAACGTCCCGAGCCATTATCCAGGAACACCAGAATATCTTGTAAGCCAGATCGCGTATTGAGGTTTAATGAGCGGAAAAATTCCACATTCAAAAACCATTTCAGTGGAAAGATTATTTTAAAAGGGAGGGGGGGAACTCAACAGTGCAGAAGAATTTCAATATAAAAATCTGCCATTAAAAGTATGTATTAATGGAATAAATCAATATGAATAAACAGCGAAGTTTTTCAAGAAGAAGAAGAACATGTGCTTCGTGAGCAGTAATTTTACATCGATTTTAAGTCTTAAATTGCTATCTTCAAGTTATTCGATAGGGATTTGGGCTATGTAATGTTAAACAATTATCCTTGGTAACCCCACATGCAAGCCATATTGATAACATGGTACGAGTCATTCCATGTTCATGTGTTTGTGCAAACCTAAAAAGAAGTAGATGGTGGTTAATTTATGTGTTTGTGCAAACCTAAAAAGAAGTAGATGGTAGTTAATTTATGTGTTTGTGCAAACCTAAAAAGAAGTAGATGGTAGTTAATTTATGTGTTTGTGCAAACCTAAAAAGAAGTAGATGGTAGTTAATTTATGTGTTTGTGCAAACCTAAAAAGAAGTAGATGGTAGTTAATTTATGTGTTTGTGCAAACCTAAAAAGAAGTAGATGGTAGCTAATTTATAAGCTAAAAATAGATAATAAAAGGCATGAAAGGTTTAGGATAGGAAAAGGGTATGAATGAGAATTTTGTGAGTAAAGGGAAAATCAAAGGTTGCATACATAAACAGAGAATGTGCATATACATACTGTACTGTATACACACACACACACACACACACACACACACATATATATATATATATATATATATATATATATATATATATATATATATATATATATATATATCTATATATATATTTATATTTATATAAAGAGAGAATAAAGAAGTCATAATCTCTCCTTCCTCAAATGGTTCCACGTTCCACATCCCACCTAAGCGCGCAGGTGACGACGCATGATTTCATGGGTTACCTGAGCAGTCAACTGCTAATTAGAATGAAGTGAGGTGTCCTAATTGGCCACTACATCAAATGATGCTGCATATAACCAAACCCCAAGTTACGACTGTGGAAGAGGATGAGGTCTGACTGGTCATTAAACTAGTGTGGAAAGTGTATCTGGAGCTCCGAAGTAAAGTCGGAACTGGAAAAGCAAATCGCATGAGTATGAATAAAAAGATAAGACAGGAAATAGAAGTGTTAGATGTGAAGGGGAAGATGGAGCTGGAGAGGTATGCCAAAAATTAATATGGACAGTACGAAAAACTCCAAGCGAGGAGGTCGGAAGTGGAAATTGAAAAAGACGCATCGCCAAGATTACACAGGTGACAAAAACCGAAAACTATAATCACAAAATAAATGGAACTTATCCGTATGAGTAAAAATAAACAATAAAATGTAATAACATGTCTTGGGGTGAAAATAAAAAGATTACATACGTTGTGAGGGAAGCCGAGGAATAATGAAAACAATGTGAAATGTGTATAAAATTGCTTTATGAAGAAAATATATTAATACTCTAACGAGAATACCAATATACTTTCATCAAAAAAAGGAGAAAACAGGCCGGCTACTGCAGCACAGATATAAGTAGAATGGTAAAATCAAGCAAATTAAATTTTATAATCTAAAATCTAATAAATCCTGGGCCTGCTGGCACGATCGGCCGAAGGATACTCTTGCTGTCGAAATGTCTCAGATTGCCCAGGTATTTTACCTGCTGCTCAGGTATGAAATTCAACTACTCCGAGTTTATCATGGGTCCCAGGTCGTGGCAAAATGAAAGTCCACACTCTGTTTGGAAGGAACTGTGCCTCCAAGAACATCAAAACTAACCAATCATCCAGGTAATGCGAATGGACCTGGGGGAATAAAAAAAAAAAGGTGTTGCAGGGCTGTTGCCAATCCAAAGCACAGAAGTTTGAACTGGTAACTGTCTCTTAGCAGACAAAGTGGAGGTACTTTCTGGAAGACTGACGGATGGGTACTTGAAAGTATGCTTCGCTTGGAGCCACTGACAGCACGAAGTCCACCCCTTCTGATGGAATCCAACATGGACTGTGCTGTTTCCATCTTGAATCTTCAGCAGGAAAAAGTAGCAGCCAAACCAAGGAGATATCTTGTCTACAGCTTCAAGTGCATTCTTCTCCAACATCCCTTTCACTTCTCACAACAGGGTCAAAGCTTCCAGGGATCCCAGAGGGTAAGATGAAAACACTACCAGAACATGAAATTGGTCAAAGGGTATTTTGCAGCCACATCAAAGGACACAGACTGCCCAGGAATCTGCCCCATTTCTGCCACATTGCCTAATGGCATGACACATTGCTACTCATTGCAGCTGGAGAGGGGGACTACCGACCTTCGGACGTCCTCCTTGCTTCTTTCCCTTACCTCCCTTCCTAGCCTGGGCTTGGGGGTAACGATGTAAGGGCTGGGAAGACTCCTTGCCCTATCCAAGAAAAGAAGTCTGGGTTTCTTGTCTCAGTTCCCAGGAGAGGTTCCTCCCAACACTGGAAATAAAAGGCATGACCACCCCCAACAGTTCAGTCATAGCCTAATCACCTTTGTTGTCCCTGACAGCTGACAGGACTGCACAGTGGATCACTGAATCCTGGCTGTCATGTGTCTCTTCTCCACCTGAGCTTCTACCTTACCCTTGCATAAAGTTAAGTATACCTTAGTTTTACCAGACCACTGAGCTGATTGACAGCTCTCCTAGGGCTGGCCCGAAGGATTAGACTTATTTTCCGTGGCTAAGAACCAATTGGTTACTTAGCAACGGGACCTACAGCTTATTGTGGAATCCGAACCACATTATAGCGAGAAATGAATTTCTATCACCAGAAATAAATTCCTCTAACTCTTCATCAGCCGGCCGCGGGAATTGAACTCCGGCCCATCGAGTGACAGTCTGAAGCTCAATCGGCTCGGCCAACAAAGGGCTACTACCCTTGCATAGAATAAGGAAGTTCCCAGAACTGGACTGTTCTATAACGAAAGACTACACTGCTGAAATTTAACTTGAGCAGATAGAAGATGCCATGCCTTGTCTTCTTAACCGTATAGGGTAAGCATCCAGGGCAGTCCTCATGTTTCAAATATAAACTGTCATCCTCACCTATTGAACTCTTGTAAAGCTTGCTTAGACACCTACTTCTTCTTCCCATGGATGGGAGATGAGGCAGAGGAAAACAAAGAGGGGGAGGAAGAAGAGATCAACAATGATGAGGACAACAAAGAATATAAACTCTTGCATTTCTTCACCCTATTCCATCAAGTCACTCCTCCTCAGGGAGTAGAGCAGGGATATAGCCTATGCTCAATACCAAGGAATTCTGCTGCATTTGAGTTAGGTTACAAAGGACAAGGGTCACATCCCACTCCATAGGCCATAGCTAATGAGGTGGAAAAACTATTTGAAGTTCTATGAGCACGGAAAACTCTTCTGAAGAAGCCAGGTCCTTGCCTTTTAGTAGGATGATCTGGCTCAAGGCAGAGATAGAATTCACCAAAGGGACTGAGTGGAGCTTTTCTCAATGAAAGTGGTTGAGGAAGTCATGATCTATTACAAAATAGCTCCAACTGGAGAGAGACCTCCATTTACAATACCAGTCAGGGAAGACGGTCCACTTCTGGTACATGCAGTTGACACTACCTCAAAACATGGTTGACATAAAAGTGTGTGCCAAAAGGGGGATCTCTAGATGTCTTGACCAGAAGAGCTAGCAGATTGGGATACAACTTGGCATGGGGCCAATGAGGATCTCTAGGTGTCTTGACCAGAGGAGCTAGCAGATAGGGATACCACTTGGCATGGGGCCAATGAGGATCCCTAGGTGTCTTGTCTTGACCAGAGGAGCTAGCAGATTGGGATACCACTTGGCATGGGGCCAATGAGGATCTCTAGGTGTCTTGACCAGAGGAGCTAGCAGATTGGGATACCACTTGGCATGGGGCCAATGAGGTACAACCGAAGTTATATAAGACCCAGTGACAAACACCTGGCTGATCACTCAATGAATTAGACTGACAGGAGGATAAAGGCAAAAAGGTAACCAACTGTCCCAGAAGCTGTTGGAAGACACCTCAAGGTAGCCTGGGAAACTGGACTGGGAGAGCAGAACACCAGAAGCTTCCTGTATATATCTGTGTGGAAAACATGTTGGTCAATGGAGTTCCCCAAAACTTGAAAAGCTGGCTGCCAAGCTAATCTGCCAAAATCTTCCTTCTGGCCAGAATGTCTGTGGCTGACAGCTTCATCTGCATCACTAACTGTTGTTGCTTATTGAAACCAAAGAATGACCATCAAACAGTCTCAGAAATGTTGCAGCTTTCTGTGCTGCAAACATTCTCGAGGTGGCGATGCACAGATGGTGTTTGTTCTCTGTCCACACATCTAAGGCAGAAATCTTCCAGGTATGTGACCCTCCCTCTTGATGCATCTGAAAACAGAAGCATCTACAGGGGTGGGGAGTTCATAAGAATTCCAACTCGGAGGTCTCCGCTGCCCAGCAACAAAGCGAGGTCCTCCCTCACTCTTGGCTCAAGGGTACAATTTGAGAGGAATAGTGCTTGAAGCCAACCAATAATGCCTGGCTACCAACGCCACGACCCGCCAAGCCGTGCTGGTTGTTCCTGTTGTGACAGGAACTGCGTTGTCATTCTCCTGAACTTGCCAAAGTGAGAGAGTTAATAAAAACTCACCACTGAAAGCCCATATTTTTATGATACCAGAATCAGTCAGTTGTCAAGATCATGCAGAAAATTTACCCTGCAAAAGCAGGCCTAAGCTGGCCCCAAGGTGAACCTTCATGTGAACACCTGCGGGGCTGCTGCCAATCTGAAGCACTGAGTTTCAAATTGGTAGATCCCTTTGCAGAAAAAACTGAGGCGCTTCCTGGAGGACTGATGAAGGGCATCTGAAAATATACACCCTTCAGATCAACCAAAATCACAAAAATCCTCTTTCTGAAGGAATCCAACAAGGAACACATTGTTTTCATCTTAATCAAGACTAGCACAAAACTCACTAGAGACTGATGACCACTATCCAACAGGGAGGAGAGGTCACTAGTCTTTGAAATTCAAGCTTCCCTTTGAACCTGGTGTTTATTCGCAAGAAGACACAAAAGGCAATGGAAAATACAGGAAGAGGAGATCAGTTGTTAGAAAAACATTATTTTCATGATAAAATTAAGTTTCATATATACTTACCAAGTACAGTAATTACATAGCTATAGTTTCCAGTAGGAACAACAAAGCAGAACTCACTTCATTTGTGCTCTTTATGTCCATGAGAGGGGAGGAGGGAGGGCTCCAATCTGTGATTACTTGGTACAGTAAGTATATATGAAACTTCATATAAGTAACTGCATAGCTGAATCCCACACTGACAGGAGGTGGGATTCATAGACATATTCTACTCCAAAAATTCAGCCATGAAAACGAATTTGAAATAGACAATTTGCTAGCATTGATACAATGCTTGTTGTTTCCTTACCTGGTAGGAGAGCTACTGCAGGTAATTACTGCCTCTGGTCGGTACTCATCTTGACCTGTAGTGACGCTTTGGAGCAAAGGACAATTCCGATAGCTCGCAAAGCATAAAAAACAGGTGCCCTTGTCTTGAGTGCAGTACCAAAAAACAATAACCAGACTATGATGTCACCTACACTGAAATAAAAACCACCATCCACCCACTAAAAACTGGTGGGCACTCCAGGTACAAAGTACTCCCAGGCTCCCCAATGACTTGACACCCCACTCCAAGGCGAGGGGATCAATGATAAAAGGAATGCTTCCTATGCTTCTTCCCCCAATACCATGCCAGCCACTGACAAAGGTCCCAGGGTACTGCAGTTTTCAAACACTGTTTCATACATGGAATTACATTTCCAATAAGTACACTGTAGACTGAGAGAGTGACATATTATGCCTGAAAGCAAACAAGATGGCGACCACTCTAATGTCATGTGCTTTCAACTTAAAATGTAGGCAGTATGTCTTCTTGGATCCGAGAATGTGCTTCGGTAATAAGATCCCTTAGGAAGAACAACAATGCATTCTTAGAAAGAGGTTGGGAAGGATTCTTGACAGAGCACCAGAGATTGCTAGAAGGGCATCTGATTTGCTCAGTTCCGTCTAGGTAATACCGTAAGGCCCTAACAGGGCAAAGGACCCTTTCATCCTCTTCTGGGCCGAGGATATCCATTAGGTTCTCAAAAGTGAACGAATGCAGCCAGGGCTTGGATGGTGTCTCGTTCTTGGCCAAGAAACCGAGAGTGAAAGAGCAAACTGCGTCTTCCAGAGCGAGTCCTATCTGTTTGTCCATGGCCTGAAGTTCACTATCTGTCTATGGCCTGAGGTTCACTAACTCACTTGGCAGTCGCCAAAGGAACAAGGAATAGTCTTTCGAGTCAGGTTCTTGAGAGACGTGGAACGGAGGGGCTCAAAAGAGGGGCCAGTTAACCACTTACGTCTGCTTGGAAGTATCAAAAGATTTCATCAGATCGCTAAGATCCTTGTTAGAGGAAAGATCTAGATCTCTATGTTTAAAAACTGAACTCAGCATGGATCTATGTCTGTCGGAGCCTGGGCGTGCACGACAGGTTCGACTGAGGGGCGACTAGCCATGGGCAAACCCCGCCACCCTCCTCGGGACCTCCAGAATGTCCTCTCCCAGGGTCAAGGGCGTATGACAGGGACCTTCATCTAAGAGAACCGGCGGAATGGGCAGCCACCTCCTCTACTTGCACTTGCACGACACTACTACTTCTAGGATTTTCACTGAACTCTTTGTCCATAAGGACCCTAATTCAGCCATTGTATTCACCACTAAATTAATAATAGCTGCTGCAAACATTCGATGTTACGTCGAAGGCCGGCAGAAATGAAGTGAGTTCTTCTGCTTTGTTGTTCCTACTGTTCCCCAATAGTGGGCGGAGTAGTCACCTACACAAAAACAATAAAAGCACTACTGCGATTTTTTAAATTTAAGCTGCCACGCGAGTGGGAAGTATAGCTATGAAATTCCTTGTTAAGTTACTTATATGAAAAGATAAATTACAGTATTTAACCTACAAAATTTTTTTCTTGCAAATTTAAACACTCATAAATTCACTGTTATCCATAAGGCATGGGAGATGGAGAGTGAGAGGGGTAAGAATCTAGAATAGCAGAGTAGCTTAACCTGCACCCGATACATAGACACTTTTACTTTTGTCAGCTACTGTACCAACGTTCATTGGAGAAAATAAAAAACACTGGTAATATTGATATACAACATTTAAGTTACTGCTCATCCGTTAACTATTACATATCAGGAATGAATCATTGTGACTGCATATATTTTTTTATGTCAGTCTACTTTATTTACTATTCAAACAAAGCGTACAATCTCCACTTCATTCAAAGGTCGTATATAGGCAATCAGATTACCGTCCAGCAAAGATAATGTTCCTGTGGGGTTGGGTTAGGCCAACGAAAAATGCAAACTGTAGCCTCTAAGATGCAAAGCAAATTTCCAAGACCTATTTTTGGGAAAAGATAGAGCCTTCAACACTGATTAATATGTTACAGTACTTGGATACAGGAGGTAAAACAATTTTATTATTTTAAAGACAACTGGACTACCTGACCACAGTCAACAGTCTACACACACTTTGTATCTTGCATATGGTGGAATGTCCTAAATTTTTTATAAAAATTATTTTGAATGGTTGCATAAGTGAGTAGGCTTATATACAGAAGGCTAACAACTAAACACCACTGTTTGACACAGTATACTTCCCAAATGACTCCAGAATGAAATACTGTATGCATTTTTATAAATTATTGTATACTGATTACAAATCAAATTAAGTAATGCTAAAATACAAAAACTGACTACCTCAATTCAAAGCATGTCATTCAGTAACCTTATTCTAAGCCAAAAACTGAGGACTATATTCATGAAATGGTGAACAATCCACAAAAATGTTGTAGACCCCCAGATCTGAGCTCCTACCAAAGGTACCGAGCGCTGCAACGTGGGATGTAAGAAATGACATACCAAAATCAGGTCGACGATAAGACATCTTTGTCAAAAATTCAACTTTATTCTTTAAAAGGAAGAAGCTAAGAACAATAACTAAATTTCATGTTTCCTAAGGCAGCTGGTAAACTAGGTCTATACCATCCCCATGTCAATGGAAGCCTCAACCATTAAGAGCTAAGTTCTCATATATATGAAATCACGTCGCCTAGGCTAAGCTTCAGATACGCTGAATCCCGTTCAGAACGTTCTATGCTGCTAGGATAGGTTTGGGGAAGCATTCCTAAAATCCTCAGTGGGTCAGTTAAGGGCATGCAGCCCTCAGTTAAGGGCATGTAGCCCTAAGCTAAGTTAAGAAAGGCTAGGTTAGGATGTGACCCAATTGAAGTACCAGTAATTCTAAGGAATAGCTCTGTACAGAAATATTGTTTATTAATGCATTTTTTTTTCTGAATAATATAGAAAAAGGTGTATAATGCAGTACAATTGAGGTAATTTCTGAAGTGTACGTCTTTGATCTGTTTTTGGGCGTGGTGTAGGCTTAAATACAACACAACAGCAGATTCTGATGTATTTTTGGTTAATCAGTGGAAATATCACAATCAACTCTTCTGCATTTTTAATGGTGTTTAATAGTGTAAATAAAAATGTCTAGTAATTCCTTTGGTCGTTCTGCTAGGTCTATGCATGGTGTTAGCCTATGTTGGAGGGCACAGGCCATGGCAAGGCCAGGGCACTGTGCCCTGGGGTGGGTTAGGTTCAGGGAAGGTTAGGTTAGGTTGCATTTCTGGTGAAATATGTCTCCAATTCGTTTTTAATGAGGCAGCAACCTGCAGAAAGTGCATGAAATTCCTTCTGCAACTTTACAAGTGCATTGTTACAATGCTGTGACTCAAGTTATTTACATTATTTAACAAGTAAAAAAATGCGCCGAAGAGTTTTCTGTGCAGCCGTTACAGCGTATAATGAAGGCCACCGAAATCGGATCTATCTTTCGGTGGTTTCGGTATAATGATGTACGAGCCACGGCCCATGAAATTTTAACCACGGGTCGGTGGTGGCATACCCTATATCGTTGCCAGAAGTACGATTATGGCTAACTTTAACCTTAAGTAAAATAAAAACTACTGAGGCTAGAGGGCTGCAATTTGGTATGTTTGATGATTGGAGGGTGGAAGATCAACATACCAATTTGCAGCCCTCTAGTCTCAGTAGTTTTTAAGATCAGAGGACGGACAGAAAAAGAGCAAAAAAACAGACAAATAGGTCTATTTTCTTTTACAGAAAACTAAAAATTTGGCCCACAATATCAGTTAAGCGGTTACCATTAACTACTTTTTTCCATTAACTACTTTTTTCCTTTTAACAACTTTTTTTCCATTAACTACTTTTTTCCTTTTAACTACTTTTTTCCATTAACTTTTTAACTAATATTTTCCCAACTTTTTCCTTTTAACATTAAACTTCACTACTTTTCACTTTTTTTTTAACTACTTTTTTCATTAACTTTCTTCCTTTTAACTACTTTTTCCAATCCGTGGATGACGCACAGCCGAAATAAAGACTCGAAACACGTGTATAAGCCGTTCTCTTAATCACAAGGTCGATATCAAGAGACATAGGCCTAGTGACTTCTACAGCATTACAGTTGCCTAATAAATAGGCCTATCTTTTGAAACACACTACGATACCAAATCACTCACCTTTCCATTCCTTAGAGACCATATTTTGATTCATTTCTAGCAATCATCAGCATTTTGAGTCGTCAAAATAAGGCTCTATAAGTCATAGGCCTACAGCGGGGGGGGGGGGGGAAACTTCGTTAGGCCTACATTAAGAAGGCGTTCGTCCAGCTATAGGTGTGGGCTATAAACGAAACGGTCACAAGGAGTAAAGGGCAAACTCGCACATTTTTAGCACTAAACACTTAAAAAAAAAACACTTCATGAAGAGCGAAAAAAATGGCGGCGGCCGGTAGACAACGGAGCAGGTTAGTCCTTCCCGAGACACTCAACATCAACTACTAAACGTCAGCGAACAAAAATCTTACTAACGTTTGTCAATATAGTATTCTGCAAACAAAATCAATGTATCTAAAAACTAACTAGATCAAAGGAACTTTAAATTTCGGATACGGATATAAAAATCTGAAGGCAAGTGAGAATGAAGCATTAGCGCTGTTCAAGAACAACTGTGTTGTCTCTCACTTCAGAGACTACAGGAAGCACGTCATTATACTTCAGATTCGAAGACGAAACGTTTTTACATATTTTGTGGCTCAGTAAATGAAAAGCAATGCTATAATAGAGATGACAAATACCTATCCATAAACATTAACGAGGTTTACGTCATGAAATTCAAAATACTTCAAAGGACTTCACAGGTGACTGGCTGTTTCCTGTACTGTATGCAAAATTGCTTTTAGAAAGCAAATCTGTATGATAAATGAGTCGCAATCCCATCTGAACAGAATATAGATAACGAAACATTAGTGTACAGACAAAACCTATGATTTATGAGTGAGGTCAACGGATCTCAGTCTGAGAAACATTTGTCACGCGTAAGAGAAATCCCAGTGACACGATTTTTACAGTAACTTTACGTCATTTAAGAATGTGACTCTACTACACCCTACATTCAACAACTCTTCAAAATACCCAGGCCTTTTCCGAAGGCCTGCATTCGTTTCAAAGAGCTCCTCTTTATCAGAATCTTTTATCATTCGATCCCTTTGCTCGTTCAGTTTATATCACTTCCTTTTTAAACACGCCTTTCTATATTCACGTTTCCAACAACCTGATATTGATTTGAGAAACCTCCAGCTATCTTCCATGTTACCAGTGTACCTGTCAAGTTAGCCTACTCCATTACCTTTGTTCTAGAACCTAATTTAAACAAAGAAAAGATAAAATAAAACATTTTTCCATGTATATCTACGAATATGTGTGTTTGTTTCCCCGTTTTCTCAAAATTCAAGGCCAATCTAGAACTTGTTTCAGAAAGACTCTTCATTATCATTCACTCCAAACCTATTAATGATGTCTTTACTTTTTATGTCATAAAATTTTTTTATTAAAACCACCTAACATTTCTAACTTTTTCATTCCTCAAACCATACTTAGCACAGAGTCACTCTTCCAGAAATCATACCTCTCTTTCCAGTTACATACATCAATATAAAATCATATTTTCTCGTCTGTATCAGATTCAGTGCAATCAAAACCCTAAGCTTTCATACAATTCTCTCTCTCTGCAAATGAGATCGAGAATATCTACTGTATCAATTCCTGGTGGTTTGAATACCATGGATAGGAATAAACTTAGGGCTACCTGCTATCTCCAACAAGGCATGTGAGATTTTGGTTTGGTTTCTCAATTTCCTTACTGGAACGGAGTAATACGCTCGAGTTTTACGTCTATTCTTACTAAATCTGGACCATAGGTGATTTTCGTGACTGGCAACAAGCAACATCTGGTTAGATTTGGGAGTGAGATAGTTTAACATTTTGAACGGGGCGAAACAAACATTTTTGCGGAAGTTTGCAGTCTCTGAACTACGTTCAACCGGAGAGAGATCAAGGCATTCGGGCTTTGGAAGAACAAAGTGATTTTATCTAGTGCACTTGAGAAACACTACAATTTAATCACACTCACATGAAAGAATACAGAGGAGTGCAGCTTAGTGTTAAAGAAAACATATAACCAAGAATCATTTTAAACAAAATCGCCCTTTCAGTAAAATGAGCGAACTTCCTTAATCAAAGCGTCATAACAGATCCCCTTCACAAAAAATAGTTAGACCCAACAAGCGAACACTTTCACCCTTCGATAAAAGTAACGTTCCAGTAAAACTCTGCTTTTTCAGTTACAGAGACCCGGAGTTTTACGATGGGACTCTAAAGCCTTTTTTTATATATTTTTTTCTTTAAAAGGTGTACAGGACACGATAACTCCCTGAAGATGTGGGTGAAAATTCGTTTTATGTCAGCAAAAAGGGATCATTGGGAACGCGCCCGTCAAAGGATGGAAAACATCTTCATTTGTCTGTGCGTGTGTTTGTGTGTGTACTTAGCCACAAATATCCCTTTTACCTCTCTTGCTTTTTGTATTTTTCCTTCTAAAATTAACGCAGCATCACTGACGTAATTCAGCCTCTCCTCGTGTTCTGGAAATAGAACGCCTTCCCCCAACCCCTTAATTTTTTTCCACGGCACGATTTCCTTAACGACTCTGCAGCCGCCAGCCCTTCAAAAATCTCATGTGAACGACGCCAGGTATTTGCTCTGGAAACACAGCAATTGCAACAGCCCAGACAGTTTATGTTCTCAAGGAGCGCGAGAGGAAACAGAGTCAAAATTAACGACGGTCATAATGAAACGTCGTGTCATAATGCAGCAGACAAATGGCAGTAAGAAGGAAAGAAAAAAAAAATAAACACTCGGAGCATACACTATGTGAAAGGCATTTTCCATCGCAGTCTATGTGTTGTACTTTTTTTTTTATTCCTTGCGTTTTTGGTTAACATTTTCGTGTCGAACGTTGTAACCCGTGAATAAATTTGAAAATATGTTAGATATGTTGTTATTTATGAATATATATACGAGTATATATGTGTGTATATATATATATATATATATATATATATATATATATATATATATATATATATATATATATATATATATATATATATATATATATATATATATATATGAAAATATCACCACCAAGGATATCAGCTATTAAATCTCAGAAATTCTGTCTTTAGGGAAGGCTTAGGAATTTTACTTATTTCCAAATAAATAGCCAAGGCGCTGCCTCCTTCAACAGAATACGGGTACCACAAAATCAAAATCAAAAACAAATGTAAAATAGCCACTGGATTTTAACTCTCACTCTTACCTGAATTTAGTCTTACTGTTGATTCTTGAAGACTTGACATAGTAAAAAAATAATATTTAATTTTAAATTAAGTGTTTTCACAAGTATTTGAATTATTTAATTTTAAATTAAGTTTTCACAAGTATTTAAAAAATTATTTAATTTTAAATTAAGTGTTTTCACAAGTATTTAAAAATAAAAAGTTATTTAATTTTAAATTAAATGTTTTCTCAAGTATCTAAAAATAAATAATATTTAATATTAAAACTAAGTGTTTTCACAAGTATTTAAAAATTTATAAATATTTAATCTTCAATTAAGTGTTTTCACAAGTATTTAAAAATAAATATTATTTAATTTTAAATTGAGTGTTTTCACAAGTATTTATGAAAATATTTAATTTTAAATTAAGTGTTTTCACAAGCATTTAAAAATAAGAAATATTCAATTTTAAAATTAAGTGTTTTCGCAAGTATTTAAAATAAGAAAATATTTAATTTTATATTAGGTGTTTTCACAAGTATTTAAAAATAAAAATATTCAATTTTAAAATTAAGTTTTTTCAAAAGTATTTAAAAAAAATTAAATATACTTAACTTTAAAATCAAGTTTTCACAAGTAATTAAAATTAGAAAATATTCAATTTTAAAATTAAGTGTTTTCACAAGTATTTAAAAATTAAAAATATTTAATTTTAAAATTACGTGTTTTCACAATTATTTAAAAATATTTAATTTTAAAATTAAGTGTTTTCACAAGTATTTAAAATTGAAAAAATATTTAATTTTAAATTAAGTGTTTTCACAAGTATTTAAAAATGAAAAAATATTTAATTTTAAATTAAGTATTTTCAAAAGTATTTAAAAATGAAAAAAATATTTAATTTTAAATTAAGTGTTTTCACAAGTAGGCCTATTTAAAAATAAAAATTTATCTAATTTTAAATCAAGTGTTTTCACAAGTATTTAAAAATGAAAAAATATTTCATTTTAAATTAAGTGTTTTCACAAGTAGGCCTGTTTAAAAGTAAAAATTTATCTAATTTTAAATCAAGTGTTTTCACAAGTAGGCCTGTTTAAAAGTAAAAATTGATCTAATTTTAAATCAAGTGTTTCACAAATATTTAAAAATGTAAAAAAAATTAATTTTAAATCAAGGGTTTTCACAAGTATTTAAAAATAAAAATTGATTTAATCTTAACTTAAGTGTTTTCAAAAGTATTTAAAAAAATTTTAATTTTAAATTAAGTGTTTTCACAAGTATTTAAAAATAAAAAATGTTTAATTTTAAATTAAGTGTTTTCAAAAGTATTTAAAAAAATTTATTTAATTTTAGATTAAGTGTTTCCACAAGTATTTAAAAATAAAAAATATTAATCTTAAACTAAGTATTTTCACAAGTATTTAAAAATAAAAAATATTTAATTTTAAATTAAGTGTTTTCAAAAGTATTTAAAAATTAAAATTGACTGAATTTTAAATTGAGTGTTTTCATAAGTATTTAAAACAAAACAAATAGGAAACATTGAGGGAGACAGAGTTCGTTTTCAAGAGATATTTAAGGGATTTATTCTTATTCGCCTCCACAGGAGAGATTTATCAGTCGTATAGTTGCTGCAAATTGATGGTGCAACAACCGCTGGTCCCCGAAGGGGGTTAGTGCTGTCAGTGTACCTCACGCGGTGCACGGTAGGCATTACTTAGGGTCTTCTTTGTATGTATGTATGTATATATATATATATAACTATTAACTTCATTCTCAAACCTTAACATGATTTTGGCACTCAGCAAAAAATAAAATATATCAAAATGCAAGAAAACAAAGTCTGTCTACATACTTGACTGTCATTTGAACAACCCTCCTACAAAAAAAAAAAAAAGACTGAACAAATTCATTCTGATCTAGGAGCAGTCCTGCGGCCATTACCACGGAAACCCAAAGTAGGAAAAAGGTCGGGTGCCTGAAACTGGCTTACAGCAAACAGAGAGGAATTGCTCGGATGTTTCCGAGGCAAGGAGATATTTCATTTCATTTGGACGAAGCTCTGAAGTGACCAACAGAGACAGGCATTTTCCCGAGATGTAACCGAGTACGGGACCTTTCCCTGAAAGAAGCGGGACGCCATATCTTGAAAACTAACCGTGGGATGTTCTTGAAAGTAATCTCATTATGTTTCCCACATCCAAATGGCAAAAAACCGGGCTGGTGCATTACTAGTGTACATCTCAGGAATTTGCAAATGGAGGAAGTGGACCGTGGGTGGGGAGGTGGTGTTATGGCTGCAGCCTCGTTCAGAAAGAACTATCAGAGAAGTCGATTGGCAAGAAATGACGCAATTATAATAATGAAATATATATATATATATATATATATATATATATATATATATATATATATATATATATATATATATATACATAAATATATACAAAATTATATATATCCATGTATATAGAAATGCATAGATACACATATATATTTGTGAGTGTCTATATGTATATACATAAACATATATTTAAATACGTGTGTGTATACAATATATTCATTAATACTTGCATGTCGTTTTGAGTTTTCTGGTTCTGATGAGATAGGGTCAGAGAAATTAATGCAATTTGGAAGCTGGTTAATTTACTTTAGGACGAACAAACAGCAGATTACACTAATATATGTATATAGATATAATGTGTGTGTGTATGTGTGTGTGTGTCTGTTTGTGCGCATGTGCGTGTGAGCATCAAATAAAAAATAGGAAAATAGAAAACAGGTTGTAGGTAACGAAGACAAACTCGAAGCGTATCGCACCAATGCAAATTCAAGTCAAGATCTAAGCTTGGTCTTATCACTCTTCACGCCTACTGCCAAGGCACTTGTTCCTGTGGCGCAAATATCGGAGATTCTGCAACTTCACAGGAGTGTTCACGAAGTGGTACAGCAAGCATCCTTTGAGATCGCTTATTTGGAATAATACTTTCTCCAATTCCGAGAATTCCTTGCAACCAGATAAAATACTGGGGCGTTATTCTGGTCTCAGAATAACAACAATGCCTCTGATGTCAGCAGCAGTCAGAAATACATCACTTGCATGTCAAATTAATAATAAAAAAAAATGGATCCTAATTATCAGACGTAAGGTTTATAACGACTGAAAAGGCCCTGTAAAACCCAGACCCTTTATCAGCTAGTCAAGGTGATGAAAGGTGGCTGGCTGAGCACCTGACTGAAAGAGAGATTGCGTCAGAAAAATGTCTTCCAAACAGATGAAACGGAAATGCAGTTATGAATAACAGGGATGATGCCTCAGGATTCAGACTGCATTAGAAAATTTCACATGTATGTCCTTTCCTCGCTGTTCTTCTTGTGGAAGGGGCAACGGAGGGGGAGAAGGTTGGAAGGCTAGCGGGAAAGGAGTGGCGCTAGACGTCAAATGCATTAGACTGGTGATATATTCCTTTAATCTTGTTTGTTGTTTGTCATCTTCTATTCCTTTGTAGGTAATCTGGTTGAGAGTGCCTCAGACTGCAGGTGAAAGATCTTTCTTGCACTTTACACAAAAGTGGTAAGCACTTGGTGGTAGCATCAATTCTTCTCAGCTGTTCAGTATAACAGCTATTCAGTATAATTCCCAAAGAGAAATGCTTCCCGTCATTCTTCACACAACAGGTGAAAATTATCCACAGATCTGATACCGGCCTGTTCAGTTTACAACGCGTCGCCACAAACTGAGATATAAAAAAACAAAAACCAATGCTATTAAATAAATTGATATTAAGGTACTAAAATAAAAACGGTCATCCGTAAATAAACAATGAAAATGTTCCGACACTTATAAATGAACCAAAGCACCCTTCA
>NC_089762.1:1177475-1179975 GCF_040412425.1 Macrobrachium rosenbergii
CGAGTTACTTCCCGCTCTGCTGGGTAGAAATAAACAATCACAACAACTGCTGCCTCAGATTCAAGCACATGAATGTGACTTGTTTGTCATGGATTTCATCATGTTGTATGTCTAAGAGATTAAGTCCCCAAAATTGTGGTAAGATATGTTAATTTACTTATAATGTGTCTTTTTTGTACCTGTTTGATATGTTTTTATTTGTACCTTTGATATAGCCAATGGCATCCTACCAGTTTTGTATGACATGTGGATATACTACCTTCGAAGGCATTAGCCTAAAAGTGTTTTTCTTTTGTTTCAGTTATACTCAATTAATGGCTCATGGTTTATATAATAAAGTAACTACAAAAGGACCATGGAATGTTATTGATACCCAATTTGAGAATTAACACTGAACGGGGCTAAAATCAACAATTAAATACAGAGCCACGTACTGTCCACCACAAGGACACTCCTATCTAAAAACATCTACAAGATAAACTAGTAACAAGCAATCGATGCTTCTGTACAGCGTACAATCCTGTATGAAACTTTCAGCTACGGCCCATGAAACTATTAGCCGCGGCCCTGAAACTCCGCCAGGTCCGGTGGTGGCCTGTGTTGCTGGTACCTACAGCGGTGCCAGAAGTACGATTTTGGCTAACTCTAACCTTAAATAAAATCAGAAAACTACTGAGGCTAGAGGGCTGCAATTTGGAATGTTTGATGATTGGAGGGTGGGTGATCAACACACCAATTTGCAGCCCTCTAGCCTCAGTAGTTTTTAAGATCTGAGGGCGGACAGGAAAAGTGCGGACGGACAGACAAATAGCCATCTCAGTATTTTTCTTTTATAGAAAACTAATAAAAAAATGGGATGAAAGTCTTGAAACTCACGTTTGTATTAGAAGCAATCGCATTTTCTCCATTATATAAAAAAAAAGTGCTTCTGGAATTGAGAGACAACAAACTGAGATGTGAGAGTGGCGTTCCCTAAACCAATACTCCTGAGCACTGGGTTGCGCTCATTCGTCCCATTAAGCTAACAGGAAACAGTCTCGTTTCAGAGCATCGAATCGAAACGCCCCCAGTGTAACAGGAAAACGCAACGAGAAAACGAAGCATCGAGGACGATTATGATTCTGCGGTAAAATTTTTTCTCCAAACGTGAGAAAAAATTCCAGTTCGAAACAAACCAGAGTAAACCGTCATCTACACTCACTAGTCAATGAACGATCGCAAGGAGAACCGGGAGGATTTACTGGAAGGATACCGACAGACAGGGATGGGGGAAGGGATTTCCGTACCGCTGGAAAGGGCGAAAGAACAAGGAATGGAAAGCAGAAGACTCAAGGGATGAAGAGAACTGGGAAAAAAAACTACATTAGAAATGCTGCATCGATTCGTACGCCGATTTCAACGACCGAAGCGCATTTGACAAAATGAGAGCCGACTGAGTAACGGCCTAACGCCACACACCGCCGTTCAGACGCAGCAGTTCTGACATAAAACCCCCTAGAAAAGTATATTTCGACACTTCCCCTGACGCCATTTCCCTCTTTTGATCCAATGTAAGTAAATAAAACCGTTAAAGAGAGGGGAAAACGGCGCCACAACAACATTCTCGTGACAACACCCAGTATCATCTAGGCTGAACCGGGGCTGTGCTGCGGTTGGCCATCTTTATGGTAACGAAGAGAAGGGAATTTCCCCCCAAGTGAAAAAAAAGTATTCCGTACATTTGCTCTGCCTGGTTCAATACTGGAATGTTCTCTCACCTCTCCGCAGAATTTTTCATGCCCATATAAACATACAAGACACATACACATATATACATAACATAAGTATATATGTTTGTGTGCGTGTGTAGTTCGTAGAATTAAACCGTAACCTGATACGATGCAACATTTAATCGATGCCAATAAGAATGTTAAAGAAAAATTCTCTCACAGTTTAGAGATAAAAATGTCATTAGCTGAAAGTTAAATCACATATGCATCAGGAATAAACCTATGCACACTACATATACATACATACATACACACATATATATACATATATATATGTAAATATAATCAAGTATTCATTACATGGCTTATATAGCTGTATAACTGGGAACATGAAATGTATATACACAAACGTATACAAAAATTTTAACATGATTGTCATGCAAGTCCTCTATTTGGACTAAAGATTCTAAGACCTCTAAGAGGAAATATTAATCTGAGATACTCCTCTCTCTCTCTCTCTCTCTTCAGGCCCCTCTTTCTCTGTCTCCTTTATGAAGTAATTCAATAACAAAGCCAATCAACATATTCCATATTGCATAACGTCTAATTGGAATTTCATTAGAGAGTCAGCGGTGGAGAGTCTATGACTCTACGGGATGAACACGCCGGGTTTCAACGTTTCTCCAGAACCGGTCGCGGGAAATCACTGAAACTCTAAGGGTTTCATTCACCCTTTACCATCTTCCGTCGCTCTTCATGAATGCATGCCGGATGGTTGAAGCTATGAACTG
>NC_089762.1:1184975-1229975 GCF_040412425.1 Macrobrachium rosenbergii
GCGTATGCATATACGCAATTCCTTATGTACAATGATCACTTGTCAATCACAATTCCCCTTCGATATTATCTCCGAGGTGGAGTAAATTGGATATTAAAGGACATTTGTAGCTTAATGTTTGTGATTAAAACTGTCTCGGTGATGTGATTTTATAAATGTATATATATATATATATATACACATATATATTATATATACATACATACATATAATATTATATATTATTTATTATATATATATATGAATTTTCGTTACATACAAGCATAAATTTTTGATATTCGCAAATATTATTAAGCTACAAATATCGTTCATTATCCAAATCACTAACCTGTGGAATAGCTCGCACCCACAGGGATTTTTAACTGATAAGAGCTTCGTCCCCAGCAGGATTTGCAACTACGGTACAGACAGTGACTTAGACCACTCAGCCATGAAGAGACATAACTTGACAACGTTTTTTCTAAAGCAGGCATCGGTTCGAATCCCTGGGTGGACATTATTCATGAGATATAGTGAATAGGGTATTAAACGAAATTTGTATCTTCTTAATATTTATGACTATAAATAGCCTTACGTATGTGTGACACAAATTCGTACTTGGCCAAGTGTTCCAAACTAACTAGTCAGTTATCATGGCGGGGAAGGGATGGTATCGATTCCAGTCCCAGAACCTTAATTCGACAGGCTTATGTACAGCAGAGTTAATATCAACTCACATCTCTCTTGATAGTTGTCAATTGTTGTTTCAAACCGGAGATCGATTCGAATCCTGCCGAGGACGAAGCACTTATCAATTATAACTCCCACTGGGCGGAAGTTAATCCCGAGGTATTGTGAACTGGATATCAAACGATAAATGTAGTTTTATATTTGGGATAATAAACACACACACGCACATTAATATATATATATATATATATATATATATATATATATATATATATATATATATATATATATATATATATTATTGTGTGTGTGTGTAAAACAACAAAAATGAACAAACGGGTGGAAGATTAGAAGCAATTTATTTAAAAAATAAAACGCAAGGAAGGTGGCAGGACTGGGAGGAAGCTTGGAATGTCTACGAAAACTATGATTGAATGTATGAAGGTACTGTTGAGCCAAACTATCCTCTATGGAAGCAAAGTGTGGATGATGAATGTAAATGAGAGAAAAGGGTAGAAGCTGAAGAGATTAAATTGTTTTTATAGCCTATACGGAATAAAAAAACTTCGGTCATGTGGGGAAGAGGGGGGGCGGGGAGGCCTCTCGCAAAAGATAAAAATAGGCCCTGTAGTGGGTAGCGCCGTCAGTGCACCTCACGTAGTGCACTGTAGGTATTATTAAAGGGTGTTTAAAACGTCCCTTAGCTGCACAGACTTTTTAGCATAGGCTTTTTAAGCCTTTTACATTACCTCCATTCCCACTTCTTTCCTTCACTCTAGCTGTCCAACCCCTCTAAGAATTACTTCTTAGTGCAAGCGGGTTTTCCCCCTGATCCTCCTTTAGATCCTTATACAACATCTTTATTTTGTGATCACTCTACCTTGCTGTCCAGCTGCTCCAACTCCCTCGTTTCACTGCCTTGAGTGCTGAATGGCCGAAACTGGCCCAGTGCTTGACTTGACAGCCTAAATTTCATGAAGTCAAATCAAATCAAGACAAAGGTCAGTGGCTCTGCATATCTTCTGAGTCTTCAACCTTCAGTCAAGTCGTGTAAATAACATTCAACTATACTTTTTCCGGTCCTCGTTATTTACATTATCGTCGGTGCTATCACCCATATCAGCTTCCTCATCGGTCTAACTATTTCTGACACAGTCATGATTCCCCTTCACTATATTCTGTATGCATCTGCGACTCTTAATGGTTCTGTACTCTCTTAGAACCTCTTGATAACTTTGCTTTTATCACCTATATTCATCCTTAATCCGCACGCACTTAAACATGAAAGCAAAAAAAATAATAATTTAAAGCGTATAATCCTGTATAAAACTTTCAGCCGCGGCCCGGTGGTGGCCTGTGTTGTTGGCACCTATAACGGTGCTAGGCGCACGATCACGGCTAACCTTAACCTTAAATAAAATAAAAACTACAGAGGCTAGAGGGCTGCAATTTGGTATGTTTGATGATTGGGGGTTGGATGATCAACATACCAATTTGCAGCCCTCTAACCTCATTAGTTTTTGAGATCTGGGGGCGGACAGAAAAAGTGTGGACGGACGGACAAACAGCCATCTCAAGAGTTTTCTTTTACAGAAAACTAAAAAAAAGCTCATAGAATTTCCAACTCCTCTCACTTTTAAAGGAAAACAAAGGCGTAGATGTATCTACATTTAATTCGAACTTCCAGACATGCACATACACACACACACACACACACACACACCACATACCTACACAGGCCAGGCCACGGCCTATTGTGCAGTCTTCAAGAAGAAGCTTATCTTCAAAAATCTTTTCAGCAAACTACCCTCAGCCATCGAGGGGGTCGAAAGGGGGAGCCCTGCTCCAGCCTCCATCTCCAGCCCTTTAAATGACAGGGTAAATAGACTTTCGTCATTCGAGTCTAGCAAGCGGGGATGATGTGCGCATTGGTTACTGAATCATATTAGACCTTACGCGTTATGCTGATAAGTCTAGTCATCCCACTCACGGAAAGTATTACTGGCAGGGGATGACGTCAGAATCTCTCTCTCTCTCTCTCTCTCTCTCTCTCTCTCTGTCTTTGTATGTTTGCGTGTGCCTGCGCGCGTGCGCGTGGTAACCGTACCAATAATTAATCAAGCATTGATGAGGAGAACGAGTGGGGCAATAGTTTTAGCGGGAAAACGCCGAACACCGAGAGTTAAGCAATCAGCAACGCGGGAATTAAAAAAAAAAAAAAGTCCTTCCAAACGCGTAAAACAAAGCAGATCGAATCAAGAAGCTACTGGAATGTGCAGGGTTAAAATCAGTTAATCTCTGCGTCTTTTTATGTGACAAAACAACAACGCTGAAACAGCAAATTCACGTTCAAGGATCTCCTCTCACGCAACGCAAAAGGGGCTGATTTACCCAATCATACTTAGGCGCCTTGTGCGTCGTGATTTCCCTCTTGCGTTCTGCGTTTGGAGTTAACACGCCTGTAAACAAAAAATCAGAGCGGAGGTGCGGTCTTCTTCTTCTTCTTCTTCCCATCCCGGGAGTGTCGTATTCAAACAGCCTCGGCAACCCGCGGGCGAAATTGGCCTTAAATCTACCGCGTCCCAAGCAACCGAGGATGGAGGCTGATTTGAGCTGTGAATGACAGTCTGTCATCCGAACATGTGTCCCGCTGGATGATGGTTTTTGCCCCACTGCAGCAAACACAAAAGATGTAGAGTCAGGTCTCCTAAACGTCCACGTCTGACCATTGCGTTTCAGACACATGAATACGGTTTACGGTAAGCCTTTTCAAAGTGTGATCTTTTTAAAATTACCGGGTCGGAAAAATATAAAGAAAATAAACGACTTTTATGTAACCTTAATGAGGAGCGTAAAACCCGTGGACCTTTACACTGCATTGTAAGGTAATGAGACTTATCACTGTCAAATATTTTTCTGGTATATTGCTTGGTGTCTGTTCCAAATGATTTCACTACTTTGCAAAAGGCATTCTGCTAACATATGTTCAACTCAATATGTTCACTGGTATGCAAAGCGCCGTGGAAGGATGACTTTCTATAAATCAGGGGAGTACTACTCACTAGCTCTAGGCGTATAGGTAACAAATCGATGGCAGAGGTTTCATAATGAAACCAAGAATTTTCGAAGAAGATCAGACAAGAATTTTTATATGATATTCTTAATCGTAATTTCCAGACCCATAAGAAAATTTTTCTTCTAGAAAAAAAAAAAATAATAATGGTCCCCAAAGACAGCAGATAACTAGAAATGAGAACAATTTTATATTAATAACAATTTTATATTAATAACCTCATCATCTAGTGTGGGAAGCCTGAAAAGAACGTGTAGCTCTCTGGCAGCGTTAAAAGACATGTTTTCAAGTATCGCTGCCATTGATTTTATGACAGTAATCATTCATTAGTCATCGAGGTAGAGCGAGTAAGTAGCCAATAAGTGTAATTTCTGCTTTCTGATTTTCACTGCCAACAATGACGTCCCCGAAACAGTGCAAGTACCCAAAAGGTAACGGAGAAAGAAAGTGATGATAAGGAAACGATAAGGAGAGAAAAAGTAAACGAAGGACAGGGAATGGGGACGGAAAAGGGAGTATTTCGCGGGTATAAAGACTACAAAGAGAAAGTAACGCGGAGGAACAGGACAAAGAAGAGGTAAAGGGGAACGTTTCCTCGGAGCCCACAAAAACAGAGACGAAGAAGAGTTAGTTCCCCTGATTACCACAACATCGAAGGTGGTGTGTCTGTCCGTCTCTCCGAATCCCGGAAGAGCTCCGTGTTGAGAATTGCAACTGTCCTCCCTCGCCTTCTGCAGAAAGGTCGACACCAAAGACTGATGCGGGCTTTATAGTGTAACGTTCTTGAATCAGTGTTCTTTTTAGTTTTCAGTTTCCCGTAAAAGAAAACTATTGTGCAGACTTCGCCTGTCCGTCCGCACTTTTTCTCTTCGCCCCTCAAATCTTAAAACTTACTGAGGCTAGAAGGCTGCAAATTGGTACGTGGATCATCCACCCTCCAACCGTCAAACATACCAAATTGCAGTCCTCTAGCCTCGGTAGACACTGTACAGAAAGCTCAATTGCGCCGTTTTACTCGTTTCTTTTTTATACAGTCCGCAAGCTGCATCTGTGACATCTGTCAGACTATTGCTGCAACTACTAATATGCCTGTTACTTTGGTAGTTTTAAGACAATACAATGATAGATTTTATAACGTTCGCTATTTTTCTTTAACTTTAAAATATTATTATTATTATTATTATTATTATTATTATTATTAGTAGTAGTAGTAGTAGTAGTAGTAGTAGTAGTAGTAGTAGTAGTAGTAGTAATTTCTGCATCATCTGCCAAATTTAATATCTTGAAAAGAACATCAATACCCGTTTCGCTATAGCTTAGTAGAAAACAGACTCAGTTCTCAAATTGGGACCTCTATCCTTCAATCATTCTAGAGCTACACTAACATCTTTCAACTGTCCAGCAGCCCATGCCAGCTGTTTCCACCATTGTTGGGATGTCCTCTATTAGGCCTGTGACAAAAAAAAAAAAAGGGAATATAACAATAGGAGCCAGGCCAATACTCCGTCCTTGCGTCCCACACCAAACCCTCACCTTCACAAAGAGAGGAGGTTTTTGTTACCCCTCTAATACCATGTACTGCTGATAGCAATTTTTTTGAAGGGCAGATGTTACGGGTTGATGGAAACAAGAAAAAAAGTAGAATGTGGCTTAAAACCGATGAAAGCAAACACTCGCCCATAGAGAGTTTGGGTACGATAAGAGCGCATGCAAGCTACAAGTTATCGCACATTACATCACAAGAAGGTTGAATACAAGTTGACCTACTGGTAGTCTCAATCGGTGCTTCATACGACTATCCGGCACTGGCCAAAGATTCGCTCTCTACAGACGGTCACTGACTTGTTTTCAACCAGTTTATGATATGTATAAGATATGCTGCCGATGTGTGTTTATGACATGTTTTTTCTCTGTAGTGTGGATGCTCCCGTACATATCGCAACCAGGCTGAGAACGAGTCAGTGACCGTGAGTGACGTACGAATCTTAGGCCGATATTGGATAATCGTATGAAGCACCCGTTAGGACTAGCTAAAAGTCGTTAACTTATATAATATGCAACCTATTTGTTGTGACTTGTTTTGCTGCATTGATGATGCACCTTAGATACAAGGCAAAGAGAAGTGTGGAAGGGATTCTGAAGCTTGGAAGAAGTATAAAAATGCTGTTATTAAACCTTTGAAAGTGACGATTCCCTATTTCCACGGGAAAAAATATGGGATGTTGTTGCATGGGGGTTAGAAGACCACTTGGAAGAAGGGGAGTTTTTTCTTTTACCTCAGTGGAACAAAGACTGGAATAGTACCTATAAAAGGGACTTCAAGACACCTGATAGCGGAGTGTTGAAAGCGAAGGTAGAAAAATATCAGTTGCTTAAAATCGAATAAAATATCAGTATGGAGACCCTTTAAATACACTAACATCAGCCTAACATGAGCTTCTTTTGAAGTTTTCAACGCAAGTCAACAATGAAGCCTTGTGTAACAATGAAGTTAGAAAATATCAACAACAATGAACATGATAATCATCAGGTCTGATAATGATCGTCCCACCGCCACAGCAAACGCCGCACAATAAAACCATTCCAAAGCCTCTTCCAAAACATGCTCCCTCCCCCCTTCCCCCCCCCCAACCAAACATCGGCCCGTTACCATCCCTCCCTCCCTTGCCGTATGTCCCTCTTTAATAACCCCATTCTATATGCTCGCCGATAACCGTCCCCCGCCTCCCCCGCCCCCAAATGCGTCCCCCACCGTGTCCCTACGCCCAAACATATTGATTACTCAATTTCTTTCCTTTTTTGCTTTCCTGGTAGTAGAGAACTCCCTTAGGCTATGGTCATGTGTGCGCTTGCATGAGAGGCGCAGGAGCGCGCCAGGACTTATTATCTTGTGTTTTTTTTTTTTTTAGAGGAGAGGAGATTGCGAGAATTGCTCGTCCAAAAGCAGAAGAGAAAGTTGGAGGAGGAGGAGGGAGGAGGAGGAGGAGGGGGGAGGAAGAGAAGGAGGAGGTCGTTGAAATTTAACAGCCTATTCAAGACCAAGTTGACTCAACTCTTGAAGGGCTGGATGTTGAGGAGTGGAAGAGGGGAGGGGGTGGGGTGGGGTAAGTTTTTGGAAATCATACCGCGCAATCGCTTTTGTCTGAAGGAACAATATCCCTGAGGCACGCCGGATGTCTACGAGAGGAGGAGGGGGAGGGGGGGAGGAGGAAGGAGGAGGAGGAGGAGGAGGAGGTTTCCTCTAATCACACGAGTCGTCGATCCGTCATAATCAAGGGAAAAATAATCATCAGGTGCTGAGGGACTTACCATAAATAAGGAGCGCTTGAAATGAACCGCAATTAATGGAAAGTAATAAGCACAGGCACTAAGCACTGGGTAATGTTAATAGACTGAACTTCACAATACCTCTCCGGATATATATATATATATATATATATATATATATATATATATATATATATATATATTTATATATATATATATATATATATATATATATATATATATATATATATATATATATATATATAGAGAGAGAGAGAGAGAGAGAGAGAGAGAGAGAGAGAGAGAGAGAGAGAGAGAGAGAGAGAGAGAGACGTGGAGGAATATGAAAAACAGAACACTGGGAAAGTATTTCGACCACAAAGGACAGTGAGTATCGAAATTAACACGCGCGAATTATTGGAGTAGCAACAGAAAATAGCGAAGTCAACATTTCAGTTGATAATGCCAGCCAATAATTAATTCATTGCTCCCTTGCTGTTTGCTCTGTCGGAATATTTGAGAGGGAGAGAGAGAGCGTTGTGCGTGGCTCAAATAACGCCTCCTCTGACCCTTCCCACTTGGACATGTTCGAAATTCTTGGCCAGGGTCGGAGTTGTTAACATGGCCATAGGAGGTCATTGCTTTCTGGGCACCTCCCTTGAGTCTTCTTGTCTTGATTGCAAATGGCTTCATTAGCTCCAAGTCCGTCGCCTCTTCGAGGCTTTTAGTGTAATTTGTGTAACAAAAATCCACAATTATACATTAACTATATTCCTACGTAAAAGACAGCTTACTGCGTAATTGTGTATTTTTATTACACAAACTATTTTCCACGAGATTGTGAATTTCTTATAGAATTTACTACAGTCTTTGTTAGTTTACTAGTTCAGTAGCTTACACTTGAACACAGCAGTGAGCACGAAGAAAAGGTAATCAAAAAAGAAAACGGGAACATCATGTATACCCCAGACACCGCCACCACCACCACCACGTCCGCAGACGTGATAATGCTTATGCAAAGCGTAAGCCTGTACTTGTGATGGAGCCTTTCGTGAAGGTAGCACGTACTGGAGGGCCGATCAGCCACTAAAAGTCCTCTCCACCGCTCTCCAGACTTCAGCAGATTCGCTCCTGGAGAGGTTCATCTCCATCTCGATGAGACACACACACACAGAGAGAGAGAGAGAGAGAGAGAGAGAGAGAGAGAGAGAGAGAGAGAGAGAGAGATGCAAGATTTTCACTGGATGTTGGAAGATAGCGAGGAAAGGTGCAAGTAATCCATTCGAGTCTGAGAGAGAGAGAGAGAGAGAGAGAGAGAGAGAGAGAGAGAGAGAGAGAGAGAGAGAGAGAGAACTTTACTGAAGGAAAAGGGGACCTGAACGATTGTGTATTGAATGATTTCTTCAGCAGTTCAGACGCACACACACAGATTGTTTGACATGCCCTATGTGTTTAATCCACGAGAGAGAGAGAGAGAGAGAGAGAGAGAGAGAGAGAGAGAGAGAGAGAGAGAGAACTACTTCCTGAAAGTACAGATATTTAGAAAACTTGATTAGAAGGGAGCGAGAGAGCGAAATTTTACCTGGGGTAACGACACCTTACAGAAACATACCCTTGAAAAACCCCTACCATTATCACAGTCACACGTGAACTGAACTCTGCAGTTATGCAGATGAATCCATGATTTTGTCATCACACCAGAAAACTTCTGTGTCAATTTGTATATCAACGTAATAACAACACTGACACAACAAAAGTGCAAGAACGAAATGGAACCCTGCTGGGACAATTTATCAGAGATTTCCAGGGAGTATACAATAATTACAGCATAATAGTTAAGGTAGATGTATATTATGTAAGTATGTTGTTTGCTAAATACTAATCATTAAATAGTTTAAATAGTTATATATATATATATATATATATATATATATATATATATATATATATATATATACTATACTGTACATATATATGTAATTCTAATAGCCACATATGTGTCTGGTAAAAGTGACCAGTAGATTCTACATATATATATATATATATATATATATATATATATATATATATATATATATATATATATCAATAAATATATCCTAACGGAGGATATATATATATATATATATATATATATATATATATATATAATTTTATATATATAATATATATAGATATATATAAAGAATTTTAAGTAACAGAGACAATATAGGATCAGACTTGAATACCGTATCACTACGAGTATAATGACCAAATTAATTTGAGGGAAAGAGGGTGAAAGTACATCTTTTTTTTTTTTACCTAGGGGAGTCGAAGTTCAAATAAACAGCGTAACTCAAGTTGCTGGGAATTCTGTTACATAACCCCCGGCGGTAATAAATGTTAAGTGCAATTTGTCGCAAAAAGACATCAGACTTCTCTACTAACGTCTAGAAAATGGATAAGAGAGAGAGAGAGAGAGAGAGAGAGAGAGAGAGAGAGAGAGAGAGAGAGAGAGAGAGCACTGGTAAACAAAGCATTGCTATTTCAATTAAAAATTCAAAGGACTTCACTCACGCCTTTGTTGTCGTCAGCCAAAAGTAGAAAGTTAACTATGAATGAATGTGAGTACCCTCCGCGCGCGCGTGTAAGTGTGTGTGTGTGCGTGTATTTGTGTGTGTTTGAAACTTACATGAAGAAAAAGATCAGAACTTCTCCCTGAGAGCTGTCACTTATCTATTTCCACTGCAGGTGATTTTGGGGAAACAACGTCGTCTGACCGCATCTTTAGCGTCGTTCTTCTGGGAAAAGTTACGTAACTTCGGCAAAAACAACAGGCATTAGGGCGACGGCAACGCTTGGTGGGGTTAATCTTGTTGGCATATAACACACCTCAACATCCGTGGGGCAGGCAGTGGATTAGTGACCTCATCCCGGAATACGTCTGCTTCAAACAGTAAGGCTAATTTCTTTTCCCAAGCCAAGGGACCGCTAAAGAAAGCTATCGAGCACAGTCATTGCTTTCATTACGATCAATCTAAACATGGACTCTGGAACTTCGCCTCTGGTACGTATCCCCGGAATATTACCCCTTTTCTTTTCGTGAACCCTGACTTGGATGTAGCCCTTTGTTGGCCGAGTCGGTTGAGCTTCAGACTGTCATTCGATGGGCCGGAGTTCAATTCCCGCGGCCGGCTGATGAAGAGTTAGAGGAATTCATTTCTGGTGATAGAAATTCATTTCTCGCTATAATGTGGTTCGGATTCCACAATAAGCTGTAGGTCCCGTTGCTAAGTAACCAATTGGTTCTAGGAGAGCTGTTAATCAGCTCAGTGGTCTGGTAAAACTAAAGTATACTTAACTTAACCTGACTTGGATAATCCTCTAGGAAAACGGGAGCAAGAAGATCATTCCGAACCTTGACAACTGGAGGAAGGAAACAGGGCAGTTTCTGCATGTGGTTTTACATTTGATGTTGATGACCTTAGTGTTCAGTTTCTCTCTTCTAGAAACCGATACTACAGGAAACCTACTTATAAAGACTCAGATCTTTTCGTTGAATTGGAAGATGAAAACGTTTAACTCAGTTTCCCCAGCCTCGCAAGAAATGAGGAAGATGTGAATGGCAGGATCCTCAGTTCATTTATTCATCCATAATTAAGTTAATGTCTTTAGTTATAAACGATGGTAGTTCTTCATTGGAAGGGTGGGTAGAGCTCTCGGCTAGCACGCTGTTGGCCCAGCGTTCGACTCCCCGACTGGCCAGTGAAGAATTAGAGGAATTAATCACTGGTGATAGAAATTCATTTCTCGTCATGATGTGGTTCGGGATTCCACAATAATAAGCTGTAGGTCCCGTTGCTAGGTAACCGGCTGGTTCTTAGCCACGTAAAATAAATCTGATCCTTCGGGCCAGCCCTAGGAGAGCTGTTGATCAGCTCAGTGGTCTGGTTAAAAAACTAAGACATAAACAATGACGTCCATCTCCGTCTGCAAAGGCTGTGAAGCCGTAGCTACCGTAACTATCTTAAGAAAAAAAAAAAAAGGTGGCGATTAAGCATTAAACCTCGCTTACTCTTTGTAAGTCCAGAGGAGCGCCAATTCAATTGCCGTCGGAGTTACGACCTCAGCTCCGAGGCTATACCTGCCATGTATAAGCCTTCCTTTCTTAATTCCCCTCGAGGCCACCTAACTCCTTCGTTGTCGAGGCCTGACACGAACACGAACACGAAGGAAATCTTCAAGGGAAAGGAAACGAAAGCAAACGGTTTTTCATCGGCGTGACACCTCCATGAAAGTAGAAACTGCAGCTACAAAAAAGGCACGACTGTCCACGCGTTCAATAATTGCCCGCCACCAATCGCAATCTCCGCAAGCACCACCCATGAAAATCCATTGCCGAACCCACACTGATTCATTACGAGAGAGAGAGAGAGAGAGAGAGAGAGCACATCAACATCGTAGGTACCTGTGAAATTCGTTTTGTAAAACCAATGTCCCAGTGCGTGTTGCAGGAAATCAGATTGGACCTAAATCGTGTGTTGGAAATATGTTGGAAGAATTGGGCCCAGAGTCAGTGTATGGGGGGATACGGAAAATTAACTAATATTTATTAGACACACAGAGCTTGTGGCAGAAATAAAAATCAAATGAAAGGAGAATAATTTTAGGTAAGATATTACCACATTCTTAAGTATGGGATTAGTTAGCAGTATGCCTGCCGCACAAGTAGATATATACTGTACGTATCATATAATTATATTCAAACGCAAAAGCATATAAATATATATATATATATATATATATATATATATATATATATATATATATATATATATATATATATATATATATATATATATATATATATATATATATATATATATATGAAAAATAATGACAAAATAATATTGAAGATTTAGATAGTAACATCAATGAGAAATGTAAAAATGGGAAAAAATATAAAATCTATTATAGAAATAATAAAATTTTGAGAAAAAAAATTATAATAACAATTATAATTATATACAGTATATATATATATATACTGTATATATGAATGAATGTATAATATGAAAATTGGTGACCCCCCCATGAAATTTTTCCGAATTCCAAGAACGCAATGACTCCAAACCAAGAGTTTCATTGAGACTCAATAATCACCACCTCTTGCCTTCTCTCCTTATCTTTTCTACATGTCGTCAATTCTAGCGCAATAATTCTTTACTCAGGAATGAACCATTTTGTCAGTGCATACGTACGACCGGATTCAAAAAGCCATCTTCAAATTCGACTCGTGAAACGCCTTCAAATCAACCTGAAATACTAATAACGCCACAGCTATCTGAGAACGCGACCATTCCGAAAATATCCATGTCGACTTCCTTAACATATAACATCAATAAAGCATAATAACTGAAGCGAACCAATCACAAGTTCTGGGGTCATTCTCCAAAGTTGAGACCGAAAGAAAAGCTCTTTACATGATTAGATGGAGGACAGTCATCGAACTCCGGGAACCACCATTCGGGTCAATGCAGAGGTGACTTCGAACTCACTCTCAACAACCAGTTTTTAGTTTTCTCTGAAGGAAAACTATTGTGCCGGCTTTGTCTGTCCGCCCGCACTTTTTACTGTCCACACTTTTTCTGTCCGCCCTCAGGTCTTTAAAACTACTGAGGCTAGAGGGCTGCAAACTGGTATGTTGATCATCCACCCTCCAGTCATTAAACATACCAAATTGCAGCCCTCTAGCCTCAGTAGTTTTTTTTCTAATTTAAGGTTAAAGTTAGCCACAATCGTGCCTCTGGCAACAATGTAGGACAGGCCACCACCTGGCTGTGGTTAAAGATTCATGGGCCGCCGAACATACAGCGTTATACCGAGACCACCGGAAGATAGATCTATTTTCGGTGGCCTTGATTATACGCTGTACAGAAAACTCTACATCGCTGAAGAAACTTCAGAGCATTTTTTACTTTTTTTTAGATCTAAGAGATTAAACTTTCTACAGCCACGATACTGGATAAGAATAAGGTTCATCGTTGGAAAAAATAAAAATTTCAGGTAAATAAACGACAACAATCTGTAAATAAAAAAAAAAAAAAATGTAGGCTTTCTAAGCGAACGAAAATGTGGAAATTCCGCGAAAGCAAAGCGAAATCAAAGCAACGACAGTCACCAACGCATTAAAAACAACTTAACCGAACGAATGGATGAGAAATCTAATGAATACATACGAGGACTTCATCACACTATTACTTGGTGTTGAAAGTCAATGCAATTTAGTAGGCTTTCAAATCCCTAGGCATCCTCCGTCACCCAAAGGAATATAGTTTTCAATAAATTACGTATCAGAGTCCTAAAATGATCTTTCCGATAGGTCATTCTACAGTATACTCTACTGAAATAAATACCAAATGCTCCGTACGATTTCCTGTACATTTAGATAAGTATACCTTAGTTTAACCAGACCACTGAGCTGATTAACAGCTCTCCTAGAGAGGGCTGGCCCCAAGGATTAGATTTATTTGACGTGGCTAAGAACCAACTGGTTACCTGGCAACGGGACCTACAGCTTATTATGGAATCCAAACCACATTATAACGAGAAATGAATTTCTATCACCAGAAATAAATTTCTCTAACTTTTCATTGGCCGGTCGGGGAATCGAATGCGGGCCCAGCAGAGTGCTAGGCGAGAACGATACCAACCCGTCCCATGAGGAACTGCGTGCATTTAGCGATGCACAGCATAGCAGTGCTGTGAAGTGGTAAGATCAGAATTCTGAATTAGGAATTTTAACCTAGATCTTATAAAAAGAATCATAAAGCACTATAAAAATATAGAAACTTCTTCGGTTCGATTATGACATACCTTTGAAGGAAAAATCTAAATTACCAACAGACGCAAACCGACCCTTATCAGCAAATTACGAAATTGTTATAATTTTTTTTTTTTTTTTTACTTTTTAAAGAGAGCGGGACGAGATCGGTCATCGCGAGAAAAGTGTGCGTGTGACTTGTGGAACGAGCCAAGACACGGAATCTACGTCAAAAATAAAAATTCTACCCCTATGACAACTTCAAAAAGCGCCGTAGAGGACGAGAGGAACCGCGACGGCAGGAAAATAAGCGGAAAAAGAAGAAGAAGAAGAAGAGGAATTTCCTTAATTAAACTGTCACTAAGCCCTAGAGGCAAGCCGGCATCTCCGACAATGGAATGCTTCTGATGTGAAACATAAAAATGCTCCAGTCTTGACTTCCCAAGCCGTCCTTTCGAGTTTCCCGCGCGTTTCGAAATCAGAGATGGGTCGAGGTTATTGGAAAGAGAGGAAGAAAGAAGGAAAGGTTTCAGACTGAAATATTCAAGACGTGTAATAGGAGTGTTCCTCAATAAAGCAGACGGTTCTTTTCTATCAGAGGCTGAGACGGGGAATGGACGCGTATTGAAAGCTGGTCCGGATGATAATAATGGTCGCGCAGGTGGAAACTCTCTCTCTCTCTCTCTCTCTCTCTCTCTCACACACACAATCGATAACTTGTTTCCATCCAAACTGACGGCCCTTTTCACTTTTCCTCATATAGCATGTACAAATGATTTGCCTTTTGAGTTTCGTTCAGAAGCTAAATGATGAAACAGCTTGAAGACTAATAGAGCCATTAGCCTCCTTAAAAATGATGGCTAATCAGTAGCCAAGTATTCTTAGCGGAGACCGATATTAGGAACCACTGTTCTGTTCCACCGGGTGAAACGAATGTTCCACTGGTCTTGACATAATTAAGCAGACTGAAAATAGCTTGGCTCCAGCTTTGGAACGTTAAATAACTTTCTTAAAGTCTAGACTTTCTGCCTCAAGCCTCCCTTTTACACGTCATTTTTTATGGCATGCGTACACAATACACCTACCCTGGATAGACGAGTTTCCCATTTCACCCTTATTTAGTAACAAAAAATCGACAACTTGTAGTTTTACTTAATTTTGTTAAGTAGCCGCTTTCTGGGCAGTTAAGAGTTCCTTGTCTTGCTTTTCCATTCCCTATCGTTGTTTTAACGATTCCAACACTGCTGGCACAGTGTTCAAGACAGGCTCAGTCATAGTGAGTGGTGGTGTTGGTGAAATTCTCTGGTCGGAGATAAGTAACCCGCTTCATTACCGCGAGTTCTTTCATATTTAGTGTACCAGGTCTAAAAATATTATAAAAGGAAAATCTGCATGGTAAGTTTATAAAAGAAGAGGTGCACTTTCGAAATTCTATGTATTCCCGAGAGAGAGAGAGAGAGAGAGAGAGAGAGAGAGAGAGAGAGAGAGAGAGAGAGAGAGAGAGAGAGAGAAAGAGAGAGAGAGAGAGGTGCTTATCGAGCACTGTAGATCTAATCCTCTGGGCAATTTCCTTAGCACCCGCCTTCCCCTCATTCAAGAACAGTTTCTACAGAGATAAGAACTGAGGACGAAACGCGATTCCTTTTGTTCTCTCAGTCTGATTTTAGTAACAATCAATAAGTCAACAGCAAAATAAACCAAAACATACGACGAGATGAAAAATCAACGGCGTTTTCACTTTTAAAATACATAACTACTTAATACCAAGGTAAACCCTCAATTACTTCAAGTTTCAGAAATGACTGTGAACACCTGCCTTGAGAGTCATATTATTCATAATGACGCCTCATTAAGTTGTCTGTTTACCTCGCAAAGCAATTACCCAAGACATGTGAGGCAGGGTCGGCGTGAGTGCCCCCCTCCGCTTTTCAAGAGGAAGAGTGTGAATTTCCTATCTGCGTCATCAGCCAAAGGATTTCTCACGGTAGCACCTAAATATTTCTGAGCAGATTCACGTCATAAAGTTCGCTTTTCCCTTTCAAGAATATTACCTTGTAACATTTCTGAAGAGAAAGCTTTTCTTCTTCTTCATCATATCAAGGAATTCTTTGAAAAGAGCATCAACGTGTTCCCTACTCCTAAAACGAGCATCAAAATTTCTCCTTTCTTTCTAGAGAATGATGAAATAATTCATGTCTCTCATTTCAAGAGCAAATAAAACAATGCTGAAATTGAACTTAATGGAAGCAGAAGCATTATAATATTTTCTCTTCAGAAAGCACCAAATGTTTCGTTTGCAACTTGCGGAAATATCGCAGTCCCTTCATTTCCCCTCTCCGTCAAAATCGGGATGGGTGATTTTTCTTTTCCTCATGGACGCGAGTCCATTTTGCCTCTGATACGTGACAGGGGCATTATAATACAAATACTCTCTTTAAGAAACATCAGGATGCTCTCTCTCTCTCTCTCTCTCATGACTTCAAATGGCGTAATTTCCTCACGAAGCAAAACACACCACTTCTTGAAGCGCGAAAACTAATGTTTCACTTCGAGATGCAGAAAAGTGTGAACACTTTTCTTTCACGTACATCTATGACTAAATCGCTCCGGCCAAAAAAAAAAAAAAAAATTCGCTCTTGCACCTCAGGTATGCTGGTTTTTCCTCAAGGATCCTCAAAATATTCTCTAATTCCAGTATTGGGTGTCGAAATATCTACATTTTCTCTTATGGAAGCTATTATATTTCACATCTGGAGATAAAAGTCGTTCTGTTGCTCTCTCTCTCTCTCTCTCTCTCTCTCTCTCTCTCTCTCTTTAACACGAAACTCAGGGTGTTCTTATTCCATCCTCACGAATATCAGGGTTCTGTTTTTGTCCTTCAGGGATCGTAAACGTTATCATCTATATGAATTCCATAAATATTTTTTACTTCTTTTCGTTGGACTTTACAACAAACCGCCCTCGACCAGTTTGCTAGCTTAAACTTAAGCTTGCTTGTTAGCCCTTCACCATGAGCGCATGCGCATGACCAACTCCTGTTTCGCGTCGAGGAGTCCACACAAACATTTCCCATAGACAAAACGTCCCCTCGCAGCACAGGAGGTTGAAGACAGTGACGATTCTGATATTCTCCCTTTAATACGTTCACGCTCCGTGCTGCCTTACTGAAGTAACGAGTTCAACCCGTTTGCAAGGGACCCCGAGTCCGCTGGGTCGATCTCAGAAATGACGTTTCTTTCTCTGAATCAGCGGCGAAGGAGAGTGAATGAAGTGAACAACATTCCAGTCAACGAGAAAAGTAGAAATGGCAAACTGCGTTTGGGAAAACGAAGAGATTTTTGCCGTGGAGAACTAACTACACGACCAGCTAACAAAGCCGAATAGGCCCTCGTGTGCCAACCTCTTGATTACTGAACCTGAAATATCAAATTACCGCGCTAATACGAGAGAGGGTTGTTGGGTGGGGGGAGTGGATTTGGGAACGCTTATTTAGGAAAAGTTAGCACATGTTGTTTGCACGTATGATACACGTGTGCGTGAGAGAGAGAGAGAGAGAGAGAGAGAGAGAGAGAGAGAGAGAGAGAGAATTACTCTAAGAATATTTTCTGTACCTTGATTATTATTGGGAAACTTGTCATTATGACTGGGAAATATGATGCTCCCTCCAAGCGCCAATTGAAAACCAAACCGGACGTAATTAACGCTGTCAATAACCCTATCTGCCATATAACCTTTTAGCAGCGTTTGCAACGACTGGTTCTTTGTCCCTCTGAAACCTCTTCATAATAAAGCTGATTTGAATTTCGGAAGAAAGAAGAACGACTCAGATTTTCAACTGATAACAAAATTCACCCGATTTCTAAGATGCATCTTAGAATAAAAGCGAAATATGAAAACTCTATTTTAGATTCACATTTGCAAACTTAGCCTTTCTGCACAATTTCTGCTGACAGCCGTTCATCGATATGACACATAGATTATATCCTGTAGATTAACAGCTAAATATAAATACATAATTATTTTAAATTTACATATGCCAGATCATCTGTTCTGCACAATTTCTATTGACAGTCCTTCAGCCAATGACACACAGATGATGTCCTGTGATGAGAAAATCATTTATGTCCAACAGAGTGCCCCTTTACCGAACTGCATCATGCGACTAAAACATAGACTTTCAGATCTTGAGCAGCAGTGCTCGTCTTGTACGCAGATCGTTATAAACAATAATTCTTAAAGGAAAGTGGCCCAGTACGAAAAAAAAAAATAGAGAATAAATGAATAAACTACTTGGACAAAAACAGAAATGACCATTAAACTACGAAAAAAGACTCGCGTGAGTCTGCTTAACAAATTGCACGAGCACCTTCCTTGAAGTTTCCGAAGTTCCAAGACAATTCGATGAAGACCCCTTTCTTGCTGTAACTTAACATTCCGGAACCTTTGCTGTGCAATAGAGCATTCCAGATACTTTAACGTTTTATTAATGACAACATGTTTCACCTGCTCCCTTCCACATCAAAAATGATCGAAGACGCTCTTACTGCCTTTTTGAACGCCATAAATACTACGTTATTCTCTTGGTTTAAAAACAAAAAACGAAAGAAAAGAATGAGTAAATAAACAAATGAGAAAATCTGCCATCAGTCCCAGAGTCGCGAGTGTTAAAACAAGCTGTTATCCGAATCTGCATCAGCAAAACAGAGTGGCACCTTTGTTTATGCGAAAGACTCAAATGATTGATGAGTCAAGAGCGATCATCCCAGCGAAAGATTACCGTACGTGATGTGGGAAGGGGCTGGGGGAAGTGGGAGTGGGAGGGTGGTTGCCTGGGGCGGGGAGGGGTAACTGCTTGTAGTGACAGCGTGCGTGCGTGAGTTGCCCCAATTAAAGTTGCCTTTACAAAGCCGTGGCCTGGAACACCAAGGAGGCTCCGCGGCATCCTTTGCAAGAGAATCTTTCGTTGCGAGGTTGAGCAGAGGAAGGACAGTAATCAACAGCATTAATAAAAATCTGCCTTGAACGGCGTCGTTCTGTAAGCGGAGGGCTTCTTTATCGGGCGCGGCAGTGTCCTGCAGGAGACATGTGGAAGAAGTGCTGATATGGATATAACCGCAATCTTTATGATGCATGCAAAAATGCACTACAAAGCTAGACCTAATGCAACGCAAACTAGAAATTGTTTGGCAAATTACTTAGCACTTCCTTGGGAATGGAATTTTCGTGTACAAGACTTAGTAGGGTTGTAAAAATGACTTCATCTCTCTCTCTCTCTCTCTCTCTCTCTCTCTCTCTCTCTCTCTCTCTCTCTCTCTCCATAAATACCTCTCGTCCAATTATCACATAGGTCGAAGAGAAATAAGGAAAAAATTGCTAGATTCAACAGAGCGGGCCTTAGGCTCTACCCATCTTAGGAAGCAATATATCCTAATTCGTGGCCTGAAATGATCATCTAAAACATTATACCTCACTGGTGTGGACCTTGAACTCTGGTAATTATCTAGTATACTTGAGAATGAGTACCATTACATTCAGTTTCATTCGGTTCGGAGCATTATTTTCCAGTAACCCGAAGAACGATTTACAGAGTACCGATTCATCTGTCCTCTTTCTTGTACGAGTTACGAAGAGTGTGCTTTTTAGATTCCTCCACCTCCTCACTCTCCTTCTTTCAAGTATCGGGTAAAAGTCTGAGTTTGCTGATGTGAGTTTTCTGCAAAAGAAAACTATTGTGCCGGCTTTGTCTATCCGTCCGCACTTTTTACTGTCCGCATTTTTTCTATCCGCCCTCAGATCTTGAAAACTACTAAGGCTAGAGGGCTGCAAATTGGTATGTTGATCATCCACCCTCCAATTATCAAACATGCCAAATTCCAGCCCCCTGGCCTCAGTAATTTTTATTTTATTTAAGGTTAAAGTTAGCCATAATCGTGCTTCTGGCAACTATACAGGATAGGCCACCACCGGGCCGTGGTTAAAGTTTCATAGGCCGAGGCTCATACAGCCTTATACCGAGACCACCGAAAGATAGATCTATTTTCGGTGGCCTTGATTATACGCTGTAGTGGCTGTACAGACAGCTCGATTGCGCCGAAGAAACTTCGGCACATTTTTTACTTGTTTTATTCTTGCAATCTTCCCCCAAGAGCAATATTTAATCTCTGTAATGAGGATACCTGGAATCTCATGACTCACACGATGTGAGTTGGTTCCTGCGCACCTTTCTCAAGATCTTCAAACCATCTGTTATAATTAGTTTCCTTTACTTTTGTTCCAGATTTGGAGCCATTCCCGTGAATGAGTTTCTCACGAACCGTTGCGAACATAGAGCCACGGTGCCTAAATTAGCTGTGAGTAGAGAAAAGCCCCCTCACATGTGGTCACTCATTCAAAAAAGAAAGTATATCTTAGTTTAACCAGACTACTGAGCTGATTGACAGCTCTCCTAGGGCTGGCCCGAAGGATTAGATTTATTTTACGTGGCTAAGAAACCAGCTGGTTACCTAGCAACGGGACCTACATCTTATTGTGGAATCCCGAACCACATTATGACGAGAAATGAATTTCTATCACCAGAAATAAATTTCTCTAATTCTTCATTGGCCGGTCGGAGAGTCGAACGCTGGGCCAACAGCGTGCTAGCCGGGAGCTCTACCCACCCCGCCAATGAAGAACTGTCACTCATTCAGCAACTAAAAATATACGAAAGTGGGTGTGTTTTGGAACAATGTCTTACGTTTGGAGAGACGAATCTCAAAGTGATTCGCATCAAATCAGCACAAAAATGCGAACGGGATCAGTCCTAATAGAAACTGTATTCCGTGTTTCGGGAATGCAACACAGCAGGTAGAAGTGCCTATTATAAGCAAAGGAAATGGTGCACAGTGAGCCCAATTACTGGAGTCCACTTCAGCCAAAATATACCTAACGACAAATGTTGAGTATTTGATGAAATTTGTCATGAGCAAAAAAGTGATCAACGGAAAACAAACGAAAGAACCAGCAGAGAGTAAGATAATCAGACAATCTCTGTCAATGGAAACCAGTTAGTTAAATAAATTACATTTCCAGTTTATCACGAAGGTGTTATTAACCCACCGTAATTAACGCCGACAAGACCTAAAAGATCATTAACTAGATTTTGACCAATGGCTTACTCTGTTTCTTGAATCTGCCACTTATTAGAATGAGACACAAGACATAAGCCGCCCGCATAATGGCTTCCTTGAATCCCAAAAACTCTAATAGCAATTGAAACCCCCCATTCATTAACCTCGAAACTTTCCAGGACAACTTCCTCCTGCCCTTTTTCCTACCATTCCAGTCGGAGGCTCCAGTCTACCTCCACCAACAGATGACGACCAAGATGATGATGATGATGATGATCTGGTTAAATCCATCCCACAGAGGTCTAACGAGAATTTCCCGAAAGCCCTTTTGCACAGGCCCAGTGTGCGTGTGTCTGGGTGTGTATCTGTGTGTGTGTGTGTGTCTGTGTTGGTGTGTGAGTGTGTGTGTGTGTGTGTGCAGGGGGGATTCCACGGTGGAAACAGAATCACTTCGTCCAGAAACGAGACAATGAAGCAGCCCAGGACCTATCTGCGTCCTCCGGTTCGCTGGAGCGTCAGCGGCCGCGTTACCAGAATTTCCAGTTATTAGCTCGCGTTGTGCGCTGAAGAGAAAGCAAGCGTGATTTAATGACGGCATTACCCTCGGCACTTGCCGAATATTACGGCGCCCCTTAGCGAGATGAATTGATTACGGGAGTTTTTCGACACCTCGAGTGCCACCGGGATACTGCAAGATGCATGCGAAACATTCAAAGCAACCGTTGCTACTTTAATTAACTTGATGCGAAGCAAACGCGAAACTTTAAATTTGTGGCGTAAGAGAGAGAGAGAGAGAGAGAGAGAGAGAGAGAGAGAGAGAGAGAGAGATGCATATACACACATACACATCTTAATTCTTCCTAATGAACACCATAATATTCTTCGGAGGCTTGAGTTTCAAGTCAGTGGCCCCTGTGGTGGGGTTGTTCCATATGATTAGGGATCGTCTTCTGAATAACAATAATAATAATAATAATAATAATAATAATAATAATAATAATAATAATAATCTTGGGATCGTGCCTAGTGTTCCTGTGACTCTAAAAAGGAATCTGAAGCCGAAGTAGCTCCAGGACTCATGCAGAAAAGTGTGCTACTAGAAACAGCGCACATAGTGAGAAAAGTGACGGACTCCTAAATAGGATGACTGTGATAGACCAAAATAATAATAATAATAATAATAATAATAATAATAATAATAATAATAATAATAATCAAAACAGATTCCACTGAACTGATACCCCTGTTTCAATATAAGGACTATGAGGATTACTCACGTCTAAGTTGCGGTGACTTCGAATTTACTCTCGATGGACTTACCTGTCAGAAAAAAAAAAGGAAAAGTATTACTTGACATATTCAACGCCAGGTGGAATATAAGAAAGGTTTCTTGCACGTCTTACCTCACGAGAGAATCATTATCTTTATTAACGCATGAAGCACTTATGACAATGGCATGGTACTATGTAATTTGAAAGCGTGTTGCAGTCTTTTTTATGCTTGATAATACATAAAAACTGTAAAAAGAAAAAAAAGATTTCAGTGAGTAAGTAAAGTTCACACCACTCTCTCTCTCTCTCTCTCTACACTCACACATATATATATATATATATATATATATATATATATATATATATATATATATATATATATATATATATATATATATATATATATTATAGACAGATATGTACATATGTGCGTGTGTGCGGTTTCATCCTAGTGCTTTTCCTTGCAAGACGATATCAAATAAAAGCGGTTCTGCATAAAATTTAGCTCGAAAAGATCTATTAAAAATGAATGGCACACACTTAGAAGAATGACTATTATGTTGCTTTTTCTATGAAGCTAGCCACTCTCAGGGGTAATTCAACTGAATACTCTCATTTAATTATCAATTATAGCATTAATGAATATCACGTGAGAAATATATATATATATATATATATATATATATATATATATATATATATATATATATATATATATATATATATATTCGACATTTCTTCTCTGGTCAAAGTGCCTGTAGCGCAGTAAATCAATGAACAGGGCATTTCGCTCACTATTGTGCATGCCCGGTATTACGTCGCCATAATTAATTTCATAGCTAGTCATAAATAGTTCATGTTCAAACACCTTTTTCCCAGAAGTCTAGCGGCATACTCGCTGGTGCAGACTCTGTACACTTGTCTCGTTATTGACCCCGTAATAAGATCAAATAGGAAAGTTTAGGAAAGAAAGTTAAAGAAGTTTCATGTAAGACATATATATATATATATATATATATATATATATATATATATATATATATATATATATATATATATATAATCACATCTAATACACTCATATATACTATATTTATATATCGTACACATTATATCTTCGGGAACAGAGAATCCACTGATTTCAGTTCAAATGTCGCGAGGTGAGCCCAAACGGCAATTACCGCCTAATCGTCGCTCCCACTGAGAGAGAGAGAGAGAGTAAAATAAGCAAATCCTTCTACACAGAAAATCAGTATATAGATTCCACTTTCGGTCTACCCACCACAAAAAGAATTATAAGTCCATAAATATCTTAACCTTAAAAAAAAACAGTTTTTTTTTAACCCAGCAAATAAACACAGAAACACAACAAACACGTTAAAGTTGAAACCCAAGTAAACATGCCGAGCTTGCAAACGAACGAGAAAGAAATAACCAAAAAAAATTAAGAATTCGTGTAACACATCGTCAGCTCCATTCCTGAAGGACCTTCAGGCGTCTCACTTGGCACCGGGGTGGTAAGTATGGACACTCCGAGGGTAAGTCAATAACACATCAATATATGAATCAATCTGAATTATGTAGAGGATCTTCCAGTAGGCGTCTGGTGTGGTATTTCGGTTGAATGGTGGACTCAAAGCCGAGAGCGGATGACTCACCGAGTTAACATTCAAGTCAGAACAAAGAACCGTAAAAGGAGAGAACTAAAGGTCGTCCTGCATACAAGAGCAGAGGCGCTGATCACTCCCGGGAGGAGACGGGGACGAAGTCCTGATTTCTACGGGAACACGGCATCGCTACTCCGTAAGGCGAAGATGGACCTCCAATCGGACTTTCTTTTTGCTCAAGGAGGCCATGAAGGAAAAACCTGGCTGGATTTAGCTATAAACAAGTAAAAACATGCGCCGAAGTTTTCTGTACAGCGTATAATGCTGTGTGAAACTCTCAGCCGCGTCCCATGAAAATTTCAGCCACGGCCGGCTGGTGGCCTGAGTTGTTGGCACCTGTAGCGGTGCCAGACGCACGATTAGGGCTAACTTTAACCTTAAATAAAATTAAAACTACTCAGACTAGAGGGCTGCAATTTGGTGTGTTTGATGACTGGAGGGTGGATGATCAACATACCGATTTGCAGCCCTCTAGCCACAGTAGCTTTTAAGACCTGAGGGCGGACAGAAAAAGTGAGGGCTAAATTACATAACTGACGAGAGATTCATTTACCACAGACACCATCAAGGCTTTACGCGCCCTTCTTCCCCGAGAGAAGGACGACTGAAGTATCTTCAGTAAATCTGGGTTTCCCGCCAGCCGCAAGTCTCGGAAAATACGATCAAACACAAAATGGTTCGTGAAACGAAAAAAAAGGCTCAGCAGAGCTGTTTCGTATGAAAACAAAGCCAGAGACGCAAAGGTCAGAATGTTGGGGGACCGGGGGAGGAGGAGGTGGGTGGAGGGGGATACAACCCAAAACGTAAAGAACGGCTTTTTCAAGTTCACTCGAATCGCACCGCACTGCAACCAAAATGGACAATAAAGTTAGAATGAGAAGAGAAATATTTCGAAGTCTTTCTAACCATTATTTTTTTTTTTTTGTCTCCCTCTGAATTATTTCTTCGCTAGAAATGCGGGCACCTTCAGTGGAGGAGTTTACCGAAAACAGTGAATATTTCCAACGTTTTGGAACTCATTTTGATGCAGATTCGTGGGGAAATTATGAGCACGTCACAGACCATGAATATATGTATACAAATTTATGGAGGGATATGTATATGTGGAAGAAGTATATGAATAAATAATTTAAATATACAGTATATATATACATATGCATATATATATATATATATATATATATATATATACACATTATATAAATATACATACATACATATATATATATATATATAAATTTATATATATAATATATATATATATAAATTTATATATAAATATATATATAAATTTATATATATATATATATATATATATATATATATATATATATATACAGTATAATGCCAGTCGTTTAATCGGAAATTAAAACAGCATGCAGTGTGAACAGTTTCTAGATGGGTGACCGCCTTCGAGCACCAAGTTTCTTGGGTTCTCGTACCCAAGCCATCCCGGGCAAAGCATAGGGATGCTAACCTCATCCCTTACTGTCAGTGACAAAGAATGGGGACCGCGCCCCCTAAGGACAAGACCCGAAGGTGAATGTGAATGAATGTAACAAGTTATCGACGTGCATTGTCAGCGGATTCTGTACCGTATCGGAATTATATCATCAATATCCGATATCCACAACAGGCAAAATACCCATCATCTCCAGTCACTGCAGTCAAGAGTGTCTCTTTCCTTTGCACTCATATGCACAGCTTTAACACACACACACAATATATATATATATATATATATATATATATATATATATATATATATATATATATATATATATATATATATACACATATATATATATACATATATATGTGTATACTATATATATATATATATACACACATATATATATATATATATATATATATGTGTATATATATGTGTGTGTGTGTGTGTGTGCGTGTGTGTGCGCGCGCGTGTGGATGTCTTTGTACAAGCATGCACAATTTTTTTTTCAAAAACTGACAAGACACGTGCAATGAAGAGGGGGAAAATATCCCTATAAATATAGATAAAAACGGAAATGTCTCCCCCATTATCAAACAATAATAGTTTATCGAGTACACGAGAGATCTCTTTCCGCAAGAACTTATAATGACAGATAACTGAAGGACCTAAAGTTCCTTAGAATCCAGCTGAGCCCACGCGATAAGGAGCGGTCATCTTTAAAATGTAATTATAAAAGATATGGTCGAATTCATTCTGTTTCCATAACCCTCGTGACTGACTAATGCCGCCCGTCATCTTAATGAACGGAGCTTCAAGTATCTGACCTTTAAAGCGACTCGTAGGTCCATCAACAACGTGCAGTGCCCCCTGGTTTACACTGTGCTTGGTGCTACTTGTCTCACTGAAAACTGCAGATTTCTGATGTGCGTATCTAAGCGACCGTTGGCGTTCGATTCTACTCCGGGAAAGCCTTTATTCAGCGAATCCCACGTAAGATTTATCGCATCCCTTACGGCAAAGCAGAGATGCGCTGGTACGTGGGAGTTTTTCCCCGTGAAAGTTTACATCGGCCGCAGATCCAACCGTATTAGCATAGCGGAGAGCAAAGGACTGTGCCTCCCAAGCGTTTCATTAACCTTCTGAATGCTATTCCAGGCATGGGATTTTCATTTTATTGTTGTGCCTTCCTTTGGACCTGTCGTTAGAGGGACGAAAGAAAATCTGCTTCGATGCATAAACCGCTTTCGCAATGGCGTGGTCGGGGTCTTTGAGAGAAGACAGTCCCTCGCCAATTATTTCAAAATAAATGTTTACCCGAGGGGACAAATACTTCGGGCGCGTAGAAATAGGCTGCTATTCAGTCAAACCTTTTTGGGGGCATCGTGATAATAAGAGAAACTGATGTAAAAGTGGGTTTTCTGTATTCTCTGAATTTTTAGTCAGTGATGTCCATAATTACTGATACATCAGGGATAGGAATTCCGCTAACCTGTTCCAATTCTGCTTTGAATCTGTCGATATAAGTACTCCAGAATAAGCCTAAGTGGACTGCCAATATTGCACCTGAATGTCTGCCAATGAAAAATGCCTTCAAATGAAATGAATTTTTTGGAAATACATAATTCCGCTAGTTTTCAGGTTTTTTCCTATACCAAAAGGGAAACATTCACACAAGTTTGTTGGACAAGAATGGTCATATCTTTTACTTATACTTTTGTGAATAATGAATCAGCATGTGAGCTAACTAATTCTGGATTGTAATGAAGATATTTTTAAGACTACATTTTGTGCAAAACCTTTAGAATGTTTCCTGTGAGTTGGAAAAAAATTCCCTCAATTAGAAAAAAAAAAGTTAAGTATATCTTAGTTTAACCAGACCACTGAGCTGATTAACAGCTCTCCTAGAGAGGGCTGGCCCGAAGGATTAGATTTATTTTACCTGGCTAAGAACCAACTGGTTACCTAGCAACGGGACCTCCAGGTTACTGTGGAATCCGAACCACATTATGACGAGAGATGAATTTCTATCACCAGAAATAAATTCCTCTAATTCTTCACTGGCCGGTCGGAGAGTCGAACGCTGGGCCAACAGCGTGCTAGCCGAGAGCTCTACCCACCCCTCCAATGATGAACTAAAATAGAGGGATAGTGAGATAGTGTCTTCACGTGGGGTCTTTTCTGTATAAAGTTGCAACGTTTTCACCGTCTCATATAAAACGTTCTGAAGGTTCTTGCATGCAATTCAGTCATGCAAATATTCCCTCGTCACAGCGTCAAATTAGTCATTTCGATGTGGGTCATTCTACAGTCATCCGCAACAGTTCTTCCGAAACTCCTGCATGAGTTAACTACTTCCATTCCTTAACCAACATTCAAACGTCGATCCTACTGACATTCTTTTACCCTCATTACTTTCCTTTTACTAACTTTGTTATCTTCTAATTTTCTCTTTTTTTCTGAAATTTCAAACTTTCCCCCCGTCTCTGGTGATCCTACTTATCATAAAGGATTAAACCCACATCCTGTGTGACAATTAACTATTCCACGTTCCATTTGTCATCAATGTTCATTCAACCACTTGTTCTCCTATCCCTTATATATATATATATATATATATATATATATATATATATATATATATATATATATATATATATATATATATATATATACACACACACATATTTGGAAGAATAACAAAAGAAAGCCCCTAAAATTCTGCAGGTTTTTTAGCCAGGCATTTTACCTTTCATCATCAAGACTGTCAAAACGTGTAAAACATCCAAACAAAAAACGACCCAGTAAAACCATCCAGACATAATCTCTAATCAGCTTTAATCGTAAAAACTGTGAAATGTTAAAACCAAATAAAAAAAAATGTAATGTTTTAAAGACGAAAGGCCAATACTTGCGTTAGAAGCGGACGATGAGGGAAAGTATAATTCTCTCGGAGATAGTCGTTTTTGCCCACATAGAAAAATAATTTATTTCTAATTGTTTAGTGGATAATGGCTCCAAAAGAGAGAAGGTAGTCACTCATTGCTTGGGCGACGATATTAAAATCTTCGTGCGACAGACGTTTTACACTGCTTGCAGTGTTCTCCTGTGTTAGGAAATTCCGTGGTTTTTCAAGGATATCCTGTACCATGACTAATTCTCTCTCTCTCTCTCTCTCTCTCTCTCTCTCTCTCTCTCTCTCTCTCTCTCTCTCTCTCTATATATATATATATATATATATATATATATATATATATATATATATATATATATATATATATATATATATATATATATATATATATATATATATATATATACTAATATGGATACCACAAAGATAGAGAACCACTCAAGATGGTCCTCGTTTCTTGGGAACTGTGGAAAATTTTATGCCATTGCTTTCTGCTTCTTTAAGGCAAATGGAGATGTTTCGTGAATTTCTCTTAGCTAAAGTCTTTGCTTTTTTACTTTTCACTCCTTCCTTCTGCAAACTCAAAGCATGTTTCTTGTTTTTGATAATATTAAATATCAGCTCAGTCGAAGGGGCTAAAATATCGCCTCGTATTAGTGTTGTGTCTTATCAATTTTTTTCCTAATCCTTTATCTTTATTCAAAAACCAGCTTCTCCTACTGACTCAAAGTTGAATGATTCTGATAATCACAGACCAACTTCCCTTTCTACTCAGAGTTCTTTAGATGGTCTCATATAATCTTAGGTTTAGGAATTGTAGGAGAAATAGCAGACTGGACTGAAGACTGGCTAGCCACGGTAGTAGAAAACAGAGAGTCGTAATAAACGGTGAAGAATTAGAATGGGCAGATGTGACAAGCGGAGTTCCGCAGAATCCTATTGATCTGAATAAAACAATTGACTTATGACATTTTGGAAGGAAAACAACCAGAGTAAATTCTAGTATTCCTGAAGTAGTTTAACCTGACCACATAGCAGATGCATGACTTGAGGATTTGCTTTTAAATGAGGTATGAAAATTACCATATAAAAGCCCCTGAGGACAAGATACAGCCAATGTTACTACCTATGCCTAACCCTTAAGATAGTATCACCTACATGTATCACTGTAACCTTACGAAACCGTCAATTCTTTAAGTCGTTCTTTAGATGGTCTCATATAATCTTAGGTCAATATATCTACATATACATACTCCAGTAGTGGTATATTAAGTTAATAACATTTTATGTATAACCCATAAATGGACAATCAGATATTTACACGGTAAATTGTAACATCTTGACACTAAACAAAGGCACCCCCTCGCCCCGCGTACGCGTAAGTTCTAAACCCACCACGGCAAGGACCGAAAAATCTCAAGAGATTCGTTTCATAGACAAATGAACAAAAGTTTGTGGAAAGACACAAGAATTGAGGGCGCTTTAGGCCTAACGAATTTTTTGTGAAAAAGAAGTGCTAAAACCCACTGACCTCCGAGGCCGACGACAGGATAAAAGCGTGTGATCGAAAGTCCTCTCATGTCCTCAGTAGTGACTACAGTAAAGTAGCCTAGGGAGTGAGAGAATGGGTCACCTAACAGGTGCTACAAGAGGCACACAGAGACAGAGACAGGCAGAGAGATTATCTTTGAGGAAGAGACAGATTGAGGGTTTGAGGGTGAGAAAGAGAGATTTTCACGTTTTCAGAGAGTGACAGATTCAGGGAGAGAGAGAGAGAGAGAGAGATTCGGGAGAGAGAGAGAGAGAGAGAGAGAGAGAGAGAGAGAGAGAGAGAGAGAGAGAGAGATTCAGGAGAGAGAGAGAGAGAGAGAGAGAGAGAGAGAGAGAGAGAGAGAGAGAGATCTGGGGGAGAGAGAGGGAGAGAGAGAGAGAGAGAGAGAGAGAGAGAGAGAGAGAGAGAGAGAGATTCAGAGAGAGAGAGAGAGAGAGAGAGAGAGAGAGAGAGAGAGAGAGAGAGAGAGAGAGAGAGAGAGATTCAGAGAGAGAGAGAGAGAGAGAGAGAGAGAGAGAGAGAGAGAGAGAGAGAGAGAGAGAGAGAGAGAGAGAGAGAGAGAGAGAGAGAGAGAGAGAGAGAGAGAGATTCAGGGAGAGAGAGAGAGAGAGAGAGAGAGAGAGAGAGAGAGAGAGAGAGAGAGAGATTATGAAACTAACATGGTTTCATCGTTTCTCTCTCTCTCTTGGGTGGCAGAAAATTTGCTTCTAAAACGAGTATAGAATCCGAAAACCTGACTGGATGATTCATGTCAAACATTCATTAGTGTAATGGAAATATACAGAGGTTTGTTGACTCCCGAGTCCATGATTTCATCCTGGTACTCGTTGCGCCATAAAGCACTGACGAGTAACCGAAACACAATTGCCGTAAACCAATCAGTCAAATTAGCCATGTCAGTCAACAGCGCCCATGGAAGTATCCCAAGAAATTGGGTGTCTGAAGTAAATCCAAGTCAGGAATAAAGGACAACTGGTACTTTAGTTCAATTGACTGACTGGAATGCCATCTTAAACGAACAGCCCTACAAGTCCAGATTATGTTCTCTAAACAAATAAAAAGTGCACAGCGTATAATCAAGGCCACCGAAAATAGATCTATCTTTCGGTGGTCTCGGTATAATGCTGTATGAGCCGTGGCCCATGAAACCTTACCCACGGCTCGGTGATGGCCTGGCCTATTTCGTTGCCAGACGCACGATTATGGCTAATTTTAACGTTAAATAAAATAAGAACTACTGAAGCTAGAAGGCTGCAATTTGATATGTTTGATGATTGGAGGGTGGTTGACCAACATACAAATTTGCAGCCCTCTAACCTCGGTAGTTTTTAAGATCTGAGGGCGGACAGAAAAAAGTGCGGACGGACAGACAAAGCCGGCACAATAGTTTTATTTATAGAAAACTAATAAGAAAAGTAAAGATAAACTCCCCAAGAACAACAGAATAACCTAAAAGAAAATGTTCCGTAAGAACAATACTGTGTCATCATCTGATAGATGGAGTTTAAGGAAGACAATATTGTGTACTGCAAGATAACACTTACGTAAACTTTATAATAACGATGCTCTTCTTCGACTACAAATGTTAGTATTAAAAATATTCTTTAAAAAATTAATAAACGTCACGTAACAGGAGTACGTATAATTCAAACACCATTTTCCCGTTCTGGGAGGTAAACGACGACGTCCACTTGTGTATATTTAAGCATTCGGAGCATTCTGGCAGACTGGAAAATAAATATCAGAGAAGTTTTGTTTCCATGAGGATTAAAAGAGAGAGAGAGAGAGAGAGAGAGAGAGAGAGAGAGAGAGAGAGAGAGATTCGTATTATACATACTGCCACGTAAGCTCATCCACACAATTAGAGAAGTAATGAAAATTGGTTTCGTTTACCGTAGATTCTTCTGCATTTATAAATATTTTGTAACATTCTCTCTCACTCTCTCTCTCTCTCAAAGCTTCCCAAAGGCAAGAGATTAAGAGCGAGTACCCTGCATTAAAGTCTTTCTCCCCTCTGAGAACGCACCGATCGATTTCTCCCTTCGCCCCCCACCCCCCGCCCCCGCGCCCTCTCCAAACCCAACCTCCAGATTTCCCCACATGTTCCCAGGGACGGACGAAAACAGCGTTCTTTAGGCCTACGGCTGAACTTGGGGAAACTGGATTCATCACAGGACAATACTCGTTTCCCCTTCCTGTTCTTTTGTCGTGAGAATGAGAAAACTTCGATATAGGAATGAGCCCCGTAGCGGGGTCAGTGCACCTCACGTGGTACACTGTAGGCACTGCTAAAGGTTCTTTGCGGCGTCCCTTCGGCCCCTAGCTGCAACCCCTTTCGTTCCTTTTACTGTACCTCCATCCATATTATCTTTATTATCTTTCTACCACCTTGCTATCCACCGTCTCCTAACAATTATTTCATAGTGCAACTGAGAGGTTTTCCTCCTGTTGCACCTGTCAAACCTGTCTACTCTCATTTTCCTTTCCAGAGCTGAATGACCTCAGAGGTCCCATTCCATATAAGACGAGGAGTGTCGGGGTGGGGTTAATATAAACAGAAGATAAGCGAAAGAGCGTCAATGACTAGAGCCAGGCGAAGATTGGTTTCGAAAATGATGGCATGGCGATAAAATTACCACTGTTGAGCAAGAGATAAGCAATCATTGTACTGTTGACTTACAACTGGGCCATTTAAATCTTACTTGAAAATCAGTGATTTTGCCAAACTTGGAATTACAAAAAAAGTAATTGGAATTAGATGTCTGTATCAATAGATTTTCGTAAGAAACCTCCCATTCTGAAGGGCGAAATATCTAACAAAGAACTGCACATTGCAAATTTGAAAGCTTTTCACACTCACGGTCGATACAATTGCTTTTACATAAACATCCAATCCACTCGCGATAACCTTGAATCATGTTACAGCCTTAACCATCCACTAAACTAGCCTTTCTCTTCCGTAAACAATGAGAGAGAGAGAGAGAGAGAGAGAGAGAGAGAGAGAGAGAGAGAGAGAGAGAGAGATGAAACTTCTCAAAATATGTCGGATGGCTCTCTCGAAAGCATTAGACCGACAGAGCCAGAGAAGAAAACGCTCTCTTCCTGGGGGTCGCAAAAAGAAAAAAAAAAATTCTTCTTCTTCCGGGATCCCTTGGGTCAACAACAGGCATTTTGTCGGGATACAAACGAACCAGGAAAGGATAAGGAACGAAGACGGGTAAATTAATAAAGCTTGCCACTAACAGGAAGAAAGTGAGCAGCGATAAGTGAAAAAGAACTGAATGAAAAGCTCCAGAGATACTGTCTGAACCACCACCGGGACATTCTTCAGTCCTCGCTTAACTCAAGGCAAAGTGAATGTCAAGGTTGAAGTGACTCACGATTAAACAGCACAAATCGAAAGCTCGAGTAATGGAGGCAAGAGGCTCTCCCGAACAGTTCAAATATATATGAAACAACTTTGGGACTTGAAGGCTGCTTCTTATAGGATAAGTTCCCAGGGCCCTGTGGACGATCTCAGACGAAAGGCTATTGGCTTAGTTTCACCGAGAACAAGCCTCACTTTACAGGGAATACAGAAGTCACCTCAATTTCGTCTCATCTCACTCAGCCATACCCAGGCGACCTCCTTGTAACCTATGACCTTTCTATAGTTTTATTTCAGCATCGCCACTTTAAAGAACGGGTGTAGAATGGGGGCGGCAGAATCTGCTATAAACCGACTAATATATCCTTGCGCGTTCACTCTCTCTCTCTCTCCTTCGCCTGGGCAAATTTCATGGTTGCTTATGCCATACAAAAGCAATTTGCTACAAAATGGGGTTCCTTAGAAGAAAAACCACCAGGGTAAATGTCTTAACCCCCTACAAACAGGTTGTTGGTGAATACATTATACATACATGCATACACATATACGTGTACATACGAATATTTTTCTAAATACGGCCCACGACAATTAACTACCTTCTAGGTACCTAATATACTGCTGGGGGCTCCTGATGCCCAAAAGGATTTAAAGGAAGGGGCTGAGGCGACCTTCCTCGGCCGGGTGAGGCGAGTACCATTACCACCAGACAAAGACCCATTAGCAGTACATCGAGACCCCGCACACACGCACACGCACACACACTAAGCCGCCCACCCTAATGGATCAGTCGACAGTAGGACAATGTAGCAGTTTGGGTGTACTGCTAACCGAAAGAAAAGAAAAGCACACGTCATCCTGTTTTGTAAGCACGGCACCATAAAGGTGAGATATCGTTCGGCACATACCCCAACAGCCCACCCTGGCACCGGCAGGGTCGTGGGTGGACCGGGTGGGCGGCAGGGGCTGGCTGGATAGGAGTGACGGCGCCGTCTTGTCTCCTAGCAATGGGAAAGCCTTCCTCCACTTTTTCGTGGCCAGTCTCAGCAGCAGCAGCTATGTGTCCGCCTGTATGTCTGTTTTGCCTACTTGTCGTGACAGCGCTCAAAAACGCCGCTAATGATTAAACGGCAACATCTACTAATCGCAGATGTTACTAAAAAAAAGCCCCAGAGATATGAAATATCTTACCCTGGATCTATTTCTCTTCTGTTATAACTGAGGGAATAATCAAATTCCGAGTTAATCAAGCACCACCCAATATAGTAATGATGATAATGACAATTACGGCGAGATATATCCGCCGAAAATGATACCCAGGGACTTGGGTATTTTACTCCTGAAAAACATCTCGTGGCTTCGGCCTAAAGAAACGCCAGAGATATGAAATATCATCTTATTCACTCTGGACCTATCTCTCTTCTGCTATAACTGAGGGAATAATCAAATGCCGAGTTAATCAAGCACCAACCAATATAGTAATGATGATAATGACAATTGCGGCGAGATATATCCGGCGAAAATGATACCCGGGGACTTGGGTATTTTACTTCTGAAAAACATCTCGTGGCTTCGGTCTAAAGAAACAAATTCGGTCGATACCGCAAAATGCTGGATTAACCACTCAGGACATTACAACGAAATTCCTACAACCCACAGGGCGACATTCTACAGTATCTTTTTCATCTGTTGCGAAATGATACTTCGAAAATGCAGTATACTTAAAATGGGAGCAACAGGTCTCCCATATTTCATGCATCTACCTCACGCCTTGGAGTGTGCGTGCAGACCCCATTTCATCACTCTTCTTAGAGCTGCAAACTTCATCCTTTCCTCAAATAACGGCCGAAAAGGTCTATAAAAGTCAGGTTAAACCTTAGGTCATCCAGTGGGTGAGTCTGCAATTAAACTGAACTTAAGTGACTTGGGGGAGGGGGGGGGAGGTGGAAGAAGGCTGTGGATGGGGAAGGCCCTTCTACGTCAGGTAGATGACAAGCCCCGTGTGAGTTTCAAAATCACTCCCAAATCAACGACTTCGTATGTTATGTTTCACGTTAAGATTAACAGCAGCCTTTCACCCAAATAAATCCTTATATATATATATATATATATATATATATATATATATATATATATATATATATATATATATATATATATATATATATATATATATATATATATATACATATATATATATATATATGTCACTTTGGACTTAGTCTAATTCCACTAAGGAAAAAAGGGTATTCAAGATTTGTGGTGATAAAGTGCTACTAAAAAGAGGTAGAAGATCGAGAACATACACACACACACACACACACACATATATATATACAGTATATAAAATGTGAGTACGTGCGTGTTTGTGTAGTCCGCAGCCATATCACCAAACACTAGCTTTTATCGGAAAGCAACCAGGGGAAAATGCCGTAGTCGTCAAGGACATTACGTACGAATTCCTCGGCGCCAGAACCAGTCTCCAACATGCCATCAATCCCTTCCCCTCACTTCTGGGAACTTCCTTACAGACAAATCACTCTGGGTCACTGACCTGGACAATTTGGTTCAAGATCTCGCCTTCACAGTTTTAGATCTCGACAGCCTACTTAACCAACTTTGTAACTGTCACTTATTTTGGCATCTCTCGCTTTGCATTCCTGCTTAAATTAGACAACAAAACTGGAAGCGCTTGTAAAACCAGACGCCAATGATCGTTTAAAAGAGGCTAGACCAACTCTAATTCCCGTTCGATAATTGGGCGGGGCGCCTTTATCTGGTCTGTGTGGATAAACATCTAGGAGAGTTCATTCCAGACTATTTTCTCCTTTAAAATACAAGTTTACCCAAAATACATAGCATCTACAATATTTTGCCTAGCGTTGAGCATAGTGACATATAGACAAAGCGCTGTTTTCCCATTAAAAAACGAAAATCGAATAACTGGGTGAATAGCGATAACGAAAATGTTTTTACAATTCACAATTTGTTGTTATGGATATCAGTGTAAATGTAATTAATTCTACAACATTACGCGGAGTAATGGCAACGCTCGAAGTCCCGTTTACAAACCAAAGTTAATCCCATTCTTTCTTTTACTGTGTTTACGTGAAGCGAAACGACTGTAGAGCACACCATCTTACAATGAAATGTCATATTTTCCCCGAGGCCCCATGAGGTTTCTTCACATTCCTTCAGTTCCCTCAAATCCTGTTTATGCATAAAATGTAAGACATTGACAACATATGGAAACAGGTGGTTTATGACAGAGTAGATCAACAAAGGCACCTTTACAGAACAGGTTTCGTAACTTGAGATACACCACTTACTACAGGCTACAGAGTTAACAGGTGCTAGTTATTTTTTTTTTTCCTCACTCTCTTTTAGTCATTCTACTCACCATTAGGTGGGTTGTCTCCAGGCATAGGTGGGGGAGGAGGAGGAGGAGGATGGTGAGGTGGACTGTCACTGTTCCCATCATCGTCACCATTTTGGTCGACGTGTGGCAGGTCAACACCATCACCTATGGCGGGCCCGAGGGCGCCCAGGTCTCGCGGAGTGCCGTAGCCTCCGGCGTCGCTGTCAGCAGATTGCTGCTGCTGAAGCTGCTGTTCCTCCTCAGCCACTCCTTCGTCCTTCTTGCGTTTGAACATCTTGCCGAAGGACTTCATGGTTGCTGGGTATGAGCGTCAAGCGGTCACGAAAGTGGGTACGTGAGCGGGTGGGAGGGAAGGGTGAAGGAAGGGCCGTCAACCACTCACTCAAAGTGAGGCCAAAATGCCTGCCTGCCTGCCTGTCAGACTAAAGGGGAGAAAACTGTGATTTTTTGGTAATGTTGGGTGGTCTCAAAAATGACCGAGTGATCACTCAAAATCTCTACTTCTCATAAAAAAACCATTGGAAACTAAATTAAACAAAAAAGGCTTCTCTATATCACTTCCTTAACCACCTTTCAAAAAAGCAATTTGGATATCACAGATGCGTTGAGATCTAAGAGGCACAACACTAGGTGTTGGCTAACCAACCATATTCAAGGGTGATAATGATATGTCTCCTATTTCAAAAGACCACAAGGAAGTTCATTCGAACTGGGGGGGAAATCATTCAAAAAAGACCCTGTAGTCTCAGAAGGCAGCGTATGGAATAAGGCGCGTATATCCGCAAAGACACATGCCTGGCCTGCCGTGCGCGCGTGGCAAGGCTCTGATCACCACCACGGCGGCGGAGGCGGAGGAAGAAGAAGAAGAGGAGCAGCAGCAGCAGAGAGAAGACGACGAGGTCGGCGATGGCAGCGTTACCCCCGCAACAACGTGGCGGCGTCGCCGTCGTCGGAAACAGCAGCTGCAGCAAATCGGTTCCTCTACTTTCCGAGACTGATATGTCAGATTGGCCGCTGCTCCTCGTCACCCACAGGAAAACAGGTGACGAAGACGTCGTCGTCGTCGTCGCCTTGACCTCCGTGAGTTGCGTCACAGAGGAAAGGTGACGTCACACTGGCCGGTAGCCAAGTTATGTGTGTGTGTGTTTGGGCTGTGACGTGTCTGTGTGTGTGTGTCCGGAGCCGCACGGCAGCCGAGTAAGTGAGTGAGACTTTCCAGACTGAGGGGTTCGTCGCCACCCGCCGATCCTGCACGCCCGCCCCTCCTCTCCCTCTCACTCTCACAACAAACCCCCTCTTTCTCTGTCCTTCTCACTCGCACACCCTCCTTTCCCTCTCTTTTCCCTTCCCGCCCCTTTTCTCTCTTCTCCCCTCCCCCACCCTCACCCCGTCTCCAACTCAGACCCGCTGCTCTCTAAACAATCCCCCTCCCTCCCTCCCCCCACCACCAGCACCCAGTCTCTCTCTCTTTCCGTCTCCTTCTGAAGCAATCCTCCTCTCCAACAACTCGCCCCTGTGGAGTGGGCCCTGGATTCCCTCCCCCACGCCCCACACTCTATCCCGGGAAGATCAATATGACTCCAAGACCCAAAGGCTCCCCCACTCCCTCGTTTCCCCTCCCACCCCCCCCCCCTTTCTCCCACAGTACTCTTGCGCACCTCACGCGCACCTTTCTGTCAGCCGCCACTCCCTCAAGAACTTTTTCCCTCCAACACCCTTTTTCCTCCCTCTCGCTTTTCGTGAGAGGCTTCATTATGATCACATTCATTTCGTTCCCTTGTCTCTTACCCTGCCTGTCGAAAGTTTGGTCAGCAAGGATTTCTCTCTCTCTCTCTCTCTCTCTCTCTCTCTCTCTCTCTCTCTCTCTCTCTCTCTCTCTCAGGAAAAAAAATGAATGAACAACCAAAGTTTTCCCCTTCTCGAATTCCATCTTGTTGGTTCAGTTTGAAGTTGCAGAAGGCGGCGCTTTTCAAATCAGCCGATCTCTTGTCCGACAGTTATTGCTCTTTTAAATTAGTCTTGAGCGTGGGCAGACGTGAAGACAATCCCGATTGCATTGGAATGAAGAAAATCGATGATAATCGCGAACCTTAGGCGCGAATGCGCTTCTTTCTTCACGGAAGTTTCACCAAGAATTAGTTTAAACACTTGTCATCTTTGGGACATTCAATACTTGCAGTTTTAAACTGTATTCAGTAACAACAATTATTTTTAATCAATCATATAATTCGACTAATTTATTGATTTATTTGTCTTTCAACAATTTCATTGCCTTTCGTATCTTTGTTTTACGTCTGTTTCCCTCCCAAAAATTCGTCTAAGTTGTTTCGTCTGTTGGTCATTTTCTTGAGTGAACTGTTGTCCTTTTGATTCAAGAATCGTTAACAATATGTTGCTTAATATTTTTATGATAGTCATATAAACTTTATATTTTTACTAACATTATTGATAACAATATCGCATTTTACAGAAATATAAGTAATGTTTGAGGAGATCTGCTAACAATAAAATCTGTCGTATTGCATTTTTTATTGTTAAAGTATATACATTTAACGAAAGTAATGCGTGAACTATCATCAGGTCTGGTCATGAACTTACACAGAAACCTTAATGATATATATATATATATATATATATATATATATATATATATATATATATATATATATATATATAGATAGATAGATAGATAGATAGATAGATTATATATATATATATATATATATATATATATATATATATATATGTATACACACACACACACACACACATATATATATATATATATATATATATATATATATATATATATATATATATATATATACTTTTAATTTCTCCCACCTGAACAGTTTGTTTCGTTAAGGTTTTCTGTGCAAATTTATTACCAGACCTACTGTTACTTAAATTTGTTTATTATATGTATGAATGTGTATGTATGTATGTTTTAACGCATTACTTCAGTTCATTCTTTTTCCAGTTAATGATAGTTCATGCACTGCCTTCTATATATTTAAATTTAAGAAGTTAAAATACAATGCGACTGCTTTTTGTCTACTGCCAAAACCCACTTAGCAGAGAGCCTCACAGATAACTTATTTTTCTATTAAATGCGGTGTTACTGAAAATTATATTAATGTAAAGCAGTAAAAATATTATATCACAGTAATAATATAAAACAAAAAATTGTTAACAAGATTCTTGAACAGAAGAGACAATAGTTCTTTCAAGAAAAACTAGCAAATAAAACCACGTAGTTACGATTTTTCATTGTAATATTACAGCTTTGATGTATCTTATTTTGAGTTATTTAGCCGTAAGTTATTTTATATCATATGCACTCAAGTTACGGAGTTTTCCAAGGCTGCCAGTCATTATTCCATATATATAATTCTGTCTAATTTCCAGCCTTCCACAAATTAGTCTTAATAGCTAATGTTTTATTTCCTAACTATACTTTACACTGACAGAGAGAAATTTCAGCAGCACTCGTAAATTAGAAGACTAAATCTCATGCATTGCAAACCTATAGCCAATTACCGTGTATATCTTTAGTATATATGCTTATAGATATCGTGTCATTTCAATTTGATATCCAGTCAATGACTAACTTCATTTCCCGTGACGATTCAATGTTATTTACTCTTTAGTTCTGTTTCCCATTGTTAATGATGTCTGCAACTTGTTTTACAAGACAACATTGCAGAAACTCCCATAAAGATTAATGTGTCAGTAAAATGTGAATTTTTGGTCCTTAATATCTTAGAATATTTAATTTATTTAAATTTATTTCCCCTGAAATATCTGTTAAATAATTTTTTTAATGTACGTTGTGTTTTACTTTTAACCCTTCAACAACTTTCAGTTTGTCTGACCACTTGATTTACCAAACTTCCATCGCAGAATACCTTTAAGATTTCTCAGTTTTAATTAAAACATACCGTTACTGATCATTTTTATTGCTAGATATATTGTTTATTTCATTTTTTTATATATTCTATTGAAAATATTCCGACAAAATAATTCTATTTACAAGTATTTTAAAGCCAATACAATAGTTATGTATTGAAAAAAAACCGCGATATAAGAGTTACTATTTAATATTTTTACTGGGATTTATTTTATTTATATTTCTGCTACAACCAAGATAATAAGAATTATTCAGTAAAATATATTTTATGTCACTGTCTTCATAAAATTTTTCATATCTTACATAGAATTGAAAATTAAATCTTAGGTGTAAATAAATACAGTTGTCAGTTACTGTTTTTGTTTGTTTTACACCAACTGTCACTAGACAGGCTTTTGGGTCACGTCGTTATTGTCTAGAATTGTCATGACCACAAGTTAATATCAAAGTGTGATGAAACCCGTAAGTATCTTTGAAAGCTAATATACTCATGCCTTAAACCCGCATGGGGTATTACCTTGGAAATATACTTTTTCTATAGTATTTTGGTTGCTTATCAAGAATTTGCCAATATTTTTTGTCGATCGACTGTAATTAACCTCAGAACAAATATGTTGCTGTGTGCAGGCCAGCCTGGAATGCTGTGGCGCATGGTCAGTGTTATAGGGGAACTTGTGGTAAAAATTGGAGTTCCTTCACCGGATGGCGTAACACAGCCCACTAGGTTAGGTTAGTATGGTTCCTTTTACAATAGATTTCCTTAGCCACTCCCTTTTCGAACGTATGGCTTCCTAATGGCTTGTGCATGTGCGAAACCGTTCCACGTGACCAACGTGACAGTCCGGTTTTCTCCCAACGATTTCCCCCAGCCAAAACCCCAAGCTCCCACAGGGTCCCCGGCATTGTTGGGTAGAGTTTATGTTAATAATAGTTGGCCGACAATAATCATCACCACTTACTTCTTCACCAACACTAAAAGTATAGGAAAATCAGCTTCCAAGGTAATAATTCTTGCGGAGCTGTTATGTAGAAATACTGATTATTAATAATATGGAACATTTTTTTTATAAAATTTGGTAAATATGTAGAATTCTGGTTCATCCATTGTGACTTATTTCCTTTATTCATACCATAGGTAAATATATAGAATTACAAATATTGATTTGTAATATAATAAGGTGGAAATATAGTATTTTATGAACAGATTTCGGTAAATTTACAGTTCCGGTCAAATTCACATTTCCGATATAAAATTACATTTTCCCTAGCTTAAATAGTGTACTTTTAACGAATCTGACCTTTATTTCTACCGCAAATGATTAGATTTAGAGATACATGGCCGCCATGGGTACCGCTCTCAGTTTTGGTGGTGCAGCGCGCTACGCGGCTTATGCACATTTTAAAAGATTGTTGCAAGCTCGTATGTTCTGGCAAGCGGTAATATTGCGCTACGCGCGCTTGCCACAGGGGTTACAGGGAACGAAATTTTACCCTTAACGTCTAGTTACAGTTTTGGTGAAATTCACGGCCGAAACTGCAATGTTACCCTTTTCGTTAACCACTTCACTTACCTTAAATAGATTCAGAAGCTGCAGACGTAGAAGGCTGAGGATCTAGTGGAAACTACCAATAGCCTCAAAGTAAGACAGAGAACACCCACTGCAGACGTGCACGACGGAATCCATGGCAGTCAACTGAAGCGCACTTTTGTAGAAAGCCGGCTTATTCCAAAATCGCAGTTAATTGGATAATCTTGAAACAAAGCAACCAATCAGGTTTCAGCATTTGTACTGTACTTATAATTCATAACGAAAAACAAAAGACGATTAGGCATTTTTACCCACAATACATTGACAAAAAACAAAAACGCATCAGCAGAAAAACTAACATGGCAGCATAAACGCATCCTTGCGATAACAACAAGGCACAATATTCATCGGCAAATATCTCCGTAACTCTTAATTTGCGGAAGATGCGAGTAAGTATTTCGTATGAATCATGACAAAAATATATGATAGCAAGTAAAAAAATATTAGATATCTGAATTTGACCGAAACTGTAATAATACCCAGATTTTGTTGAATATATAGGTGAGAATTTTAGTTCATTCATCGTGACTTAATTCTGTTTTTCATAATTAGGTATTTTAGTCTCGTCTCGGTCTTCCACAGGGACAACCGAGGTTGTCGAAGGCCGTTAGCCTGCTGAAGTTTTCGGAAATGTGTAACTTTGTTTTTGCTGAATATTTGTGTAATGCTTAAGCTGGTAAATTTTAATGTTAATCCACAAACACACTCTGAAGTTAAAAACATGATTTTTTTATATTTAGTGTGTGATTTGAAAGGTTTTGGCAGCCATTTGATAGAAAATTAGTAGGCCATGTATTGAGAGATGCAGGAACCCTCTTACACCGCATTTGGGTCGTTTCGGCCGTAAGCACGTTTACGTGCAATATGGGCGCCGTGTTTAGTACCAGCCCCTTGGGGATGTACGTAAAACATGAAATAATAATGGTAAATACCATAAACATAACGGTAAATACCATAAACATAACGTCTTGCATTGTTTTGGATGTTACAGCCTAAAGTGACTTATGGCCGAAACGACCAGGACCGCTTACACCCTACAGTTATGGCGACCACAAGGGATACTGGGGTTCTTGGGAATGGGCGGGGGAAAATACACAAGTGTGAACTACAAGGCTATATTTTGACATCCCCATGATACGTCAGCAAGTTATGATTGTGATTAAGGTACAGTTTATTGACAGTTTTTGATGTGACATCTAATTATGATGACCTTGTGACCTTGGTTATATTAGTTGGGAGGTTTGCTCCTGGCCAAGTAAGGACCAGGTGCCCAAAGTTAGATTAGATGTAGTTAGCTAGGCTGCAACCCTATTGTTTTAATTTATATCACCTTAGGTTAGGTTAAGTAGGCATCCAGGAGGGGTTGACAGGTAAGGACCCAGCGTCCTACATTAGGCTAGGTTAAATACATATGGTGAATCTTCTGAATTGCTGAGTTAAAAGTATGATTTCTGTGAATGCTTCAGAGGTTCATTCCGTTAGCAGATGGGTAGTTTTAGAGATACTGGACCCCTTTTATTACTTAGCCAGGGGGATAAAGACCTTACCCAACCTAACATAGGGAGCTGGGACCTTGCCTAGCTGTGGGGTTTTGCTCTCTTGACCCCTCACCTAACCTATCCAAGGGGGCCAGGTCCTTACCTAGCCTGGGAAGGGGGAACCTAACCTTACCACTGACTTCAGGGCCTTACCCCCTAGCCCTATAGGGAGTTAGTGCTGTCAGTGCACCTCATGCAGTAGTGCACTGTAGGCATTACATGAGGTTTTTTCCAGCTTCCTTCGGCCTCTGGCTGCAACCCCTTTCGTTCCTTATGCAGTGAACCCCCCTGTATTCGCAGGGGATGCGTACCACACACCCCCGCGAATAGCTAAAATCCGTGAATACTTAAAACCCCTCTAAAAACACTTAGAACTGCCCATTTGGATAGTTTAAACACAAGAAAAACCCTGTAAAAATGCTTATACCTGAGTATTTTAATAGTTTTATCACAAAAAGTGCATTTATTCATGAAAATTATATGAAAATACAGTAATTAGTGAATATTTCTCAGTGAAAAATACCGCAAATGGGCGAATTTTCCGCGAATAATGGCTAGATATGTTCCACAGAGGAACCCACGAATGCGTGAGTCCACGAATCATGAGAACGCAAATACGGGGGCTTTACTGTACTTTACCTCCATTCATAATCTCTCTTCCACCTTACTTTTTCACCCTTTCCTAACAATTGATTTATAGTGCAACTGCGAGGTTTTCCTCCTGTTACACCTTTTAAACCTTTTAACTGTCAATTTTTGTTTCAGCACTGAATGACCTCATAGGTCCAGCGCTTGACCCCTCACCTAACCTAATGCAGGGCACTGTAAATTTAGTTAGGGTTACCAGTTACCAGGTCTGTTCTTACCCAGTGCAAAATGTCACTCAGAAAACCTATAAACTTTACTTTAATCCCAGTCAGAACTTGCAGAAGTGCCATAGACATGTTCTACACTTCTTCATGACAATAACAAGATGTTTCAAACATGTAAGCCATCTGTAATCCCAATTCACTTGTACAAAAGAAATCTTATTTGAGAGCTCCACTTAGAAAAAATCTAAGGTGATAACAACATTCATTGGTAAATATCTGTCACGGTAGTTGGCGGTTAGTAAAGCCCAGCCACCAGAAGTACACAAAAACCGCAGCTTTGGCACTTTATAACTCTGGAAATATTCAACCAATGGAGATGACACTTTGGCTTTAGAGGTTTCCCACAAAGGTCTGTAGTTGTGCCAAACTTCATTGAAATCCGTTCAGCCATTCAGGAGATCCAGACATCGATTTTTGGTGTTCAGGGGATGTGGTAGGGGGTGGGTGGGTGAGGGTCATAACATATTTGTGGAGCAATAATGATAAAAGATACAGCCACGATACTTAGTTTTTATGGAAGCTCGTATTCTGGAAGGGTGCCTCTCGGGGTTTGTTTCTTGAAAAAATGAAA